>NW_019384665.1:328725-395986 GCF_000671375.1 Centruroides sculpturatus | reverse complement strand
CGTATTTTGAAAATGTGGAGTCGAATTAGTCTAGAATCGATTAATTTTATGGAAGAAAATTTTTCAAACAGTTGTAGTCTGTAAACTTGACACGTGTCGGACTGTGATTGGCAATGATTCCTACAATATTGATTCATAAAAAACGGAACGTATCTACCGTCTTATAGGAAGATCGACTGTATTTGTGCCTAATGTGTACATTTTACATCGCGTTTTCAAAGGAATTTTACTTTTCATTTTACACATTTTTTTTTCAATTGAAATGCTTTTAATCAGAGAATTTCATGTAAATTTGTATTTGACAAAAAGTTCATTTGTTTAGCCATGAAATTAAGGAAATTCACACGCGTATTGGCGCAATCGGAAAAGAAACAAGGGACGAACGCTTTCCCTAAAAAAATTTCAAAAATGATAAAGAAATGGTAAAGGAATCAACGACTGCGTTCGGCAGACTCAACAGTTGCGGAGCTGTTGAGTACTTTTATGCCGAATGCCCTGTCTTCTACAGTAGCGTTCTCTTCATGTTTTGACGTCTTTCATTTACGCAATCTATCGCAATCTTAAACTGACTAATGAGGCTGTTTGTTCCAACGAATACATCAGTCATCGTTCTGCAGATCCAGGTTTTTACGTAATAGCTACCGGTTTGCTCAGTTACAACTGTTGAGTCCTCCGAAGCAGCCAATATAATTGCCAAAAATAAAAAATTGAAAATAGTATTATAAAAATACTCAACAACAAGTTAGATAACTTTCCCGGCAAACAAAATTTAAAATTGAATATAGTACCATATCTTACGATATTTAATATAAAAATTTTTTTAAAAAAACTACTAGCATCGATGCCACTTATACGCGAGCTTTAGTGTTAAATTTCGTTTTTCAATCTTTACCTCTGGCCGAAATATTAAACGAAATAGATTCCAACACAAACACACCTAAACACACATCTACTGAATTATTTACGTTTTTTTAAAATTTTTTTTTTGGGGATCAGAATGTCTCAAAACGTGGAGAGATTTACAAAAAAACCCGAAAGTTTAAATTTGACACGATTTCAATACTTTTTCGTGTTACGTACATCATAAGCCAAGAAAATAAAAAATAAACGATTTTATCATAAATTTTATAGTAATAAATCGGCAAAAATTTTTATCATTCGTTTGTAGTTTACGGTTACGCCACCGGGGGGCAGCTCGTGGTTTTTTTTAGGATATTTTCGGCTTCTCGTCCGGCAACACTGCTGCTCGTTTAAACGACGTTCTCGTAATCGCTACTATTGTTTATTTCTAAGCATTTCAAAGTGTTCGAAAGGAAAGAAAAGGTTAGTAAATTCGTGAGTTGTTTGATGTACGTAATAAATAATAAGCACAGTTCCACAAAGAAGTAAAATTGGTTAATTTCTTCTGTTATTGACCCAAGTGACGTCCAAGTATTCATTCGGGTTTTATTCCAGATACGTATACTGTCATGGCGGCTCATCTCTGATTCCAGCAAACAAAAGAAAACAGTGGGGACGCACGTTCTAACCTAACCTACTAATTCTAATAATTTGGTTAGTAATAATTACGCTAATTTATTAGAATTGGTTAAGTTAGGTTAGAACGTGCGTCCCCACTGTTTCTTTTGTTTGCTGGAATCAGAGATGATTCGCCATGACGGTATACGTACCTGGAATTTAACCGTAATTTGTATTTTATCAACTTTAAGTGAAGTCGTCCTTATAAACTAAGAGATATTATCACTTTTATCCTTCCAATCTTTGTTTTACAAATATCCTATGGTTTATTTATGTGCACTTATTATATAATATTTGACAAATTGTTATATGTATATTGATGTGTGGCCGGGAATGTATGAAAACATAAATGTATAAGGATTTAATAATAGGTATAAGCTTATATACATTGGTACCTCAGGATACGAAATTAATCCGTTCCGAAACTGAGATCGTATCATGAAAATGTCGTAAGGTGAATCATTTTTTTTCATACGATTACATGTAAAACCAAATAATTCGTTCCAACACGAAAAACACACTCAAATTAAAGCTAAGTTGTACATTAAAAAATAACTATAGCAAGGAAAACACTGAAAAATGCATTTTGTAGTTGTAAATGTATAAATAACCATAATAGAATAATAATTGATTTTAAAAAATGTAGCTATATTTGCACTTTACCTTTGAGGATAGACGACGGTGGAGGTGTAAACTGGTGGCGGAAGAGAGGGAGAAGGGAAATGATACTAAAACTTAACTTACATAACATAATGTAACAATAACTTAGAGAAGATTAAAAAATTAGTGTTGTTTTATATATTTTTTAAAAATTTTAATTCACTGCTTTTTGCTTTCCTTCCTTCACTTCCACCAGCACTTTCACTGGATAGAGGTCGCTTGGTAAAATATCTATCCAAAGAGGTTTGGCTTTGCCTACTTTTTTTAATGTTTCTAAAATGACTTAGGCAAATGTCATTACTCCGAGCAGCAATACGGCCAGTGTGAACCTTGTCAAGATGTTTCTTTTCAATAAANATTGTATCTCCAATGTATAAGGACGGCAAGCGATGGTATGATTTTTCTTGGCTGGACATATTTTCTGGATGCAAATATTGTATGTAACTGAGAAAAATCATGTTTTGTGCTGTCCTTATACTTTTAGACATGTCTTAGAAATTGACTTTTGTCATTTTTTATGATCTCTTGCAAACTGTAAATATTGTGAGATTAAAGTGAAATGTCACTTCTTCAGAACTCTCGCATTCCATTTGTTTAAGTGCATTTTAGCTATAATTAGAGCTAACACAAAATTGGTGGGGTCTTTATAGTCGACTGTAGTGTACGAACACTTTGTCTTATCCACTTTGAATTACTTTGTTTTAATGCTTTCACATGATACTCACCTAATTTGATGCATTGAATCAATTCCATTTTTTGTTTGGGGAGAGAGAGAGAGAACAAGCTTGAATCTTTATTTCTGTCTTTCTGGATATGTATTGTCTGTATGAAATGTAAAAAAAAGGAATGTTTGCAAGTCAGTAAAAATAGTTACTAGTTTTTTTTCACCAAAACATTGTAAAATTAAAATTTATTATACAATATATACAAATTTATTACCGTATTAGCCCGAATATAATGCGATATTTTTTGACCATTTATTTTCTGTTAAAAAATCGACTCGCGCTAAATTCGAGGTTTAAGTAATGGAATGTAATATAAACAAGGACATTTTCCTACAGAGGTTGAAACGCGACTGAACGTCCGAGCAATTTAAGGCCACCTTACGACAAGTGTTAAGGAAAAAATTGAGGCATTGAATTCCGATCTTGTAATAATACCGGGTGGTATTACTTNTGCTCCAGCTGCTGTCGATGAAGAAGGAAGGTATGTTTGGAGAAATTTATATTTTTTTCTAAGAGTTATAAAAGAATTGATTGATTTTAATCGGTGAGTTATTTAACGATCAAAGGTTAAAAAAGGTAGTTATATCATTCACAATGAATGATCATTAAATGAGTAAAATACTTAAAGGAATAATTTCATTTTTACAATTACAGTAACACCCGCTTAATGCAGATTCGATATAACGTGGTCTGCTCGAAGCCTAAAAAATGCTTAAAATTTGTATTGATTTAAATTATTGCGGCATTTCGTTGATTCGTTTATAATAGGATCATTTGCAAACACAAACAAATCAGCAAAAGGTGGCAAAAAGGTGTACTTTTTTTAAATCTGTGTTCGGTACAATTTTGGAAAAAATATAACATCACCATAGGAAATAGCAACTTAGCTTGGCAAAAATTAACCGATAAATGCACAAACGAAGTGTGGAAGAAGTTATGGCTGAAGGTATCCAAGAATTCTCAATGAGAAGAGTCTATTACTGTATCATTAGGTCGACCAAATTGTCAAGCTTATTGATACAGCGGTTCTAGGACATGTAAATGAGCAGAATATTGAGGTGTTACCGCAGATTTCTGGTGAGAGTCTTACCAAGGACGACCTTCAAGAACTGGTAGAACAAGGAATTCATGTAGAATTGGAAAATAGAGATTCTGTAAACAAAAAACCAAAAGATTTCTCTACAGATTTTTTTAGTAAAAAAGTTTGGTAATGATAACCGACATTGTTGATCAAATTGTAGCGAACGATTTTGAAAGAAGTGCAAAAGTAAAACAATGCGTTTTGGATGCGATCTTCCACTACCGACATATGCTTAAGGAAAGAAAAAAGCGACAATTGAAACCTCACGACTTTATTGCAAAAAAACAATAATTTCTGAAAAGTCACAAAAAATGAACTTTACATTCTGTGTGCACATGTTTGTGCGTTATTTAACATATATTATTATGAAAATTAATATAAAAATAACTTAAAATTATGATAAAATTTGTTTATTTTTGGAGGAGTGTTTCCCTTTTTTTATTTACTCTGTTAAAATGACCTTGTTTAATGCTGCTTTGTTTAGCGCTTTGTCATCTAGGAATACATCCACTGTGTTAAACGGGGTCTTACTGTATTTACATGTTATATCTTTTGTTAAAGTTTTAATATTTTAAAAAAATTCACAATTTTCTTGAACTTTTTGTCACAAGAAGTAGCTAATTAAACAGGATTCTACTATATGAATAAGTAATAAATAATAGATAGGCTATATAAACAATCAATCCACTGACTCAATTTTTAAGTAATGCCAAATGATCTGTTGTGTTATCAGGCTACAATAAGACTGATTTAATAATGAGTTATAAAGCATTTGAATATATGCAGTTAAGCTGTCATTTCATGATTTCATGATAATTTTAATAATTATGATAAATTAATTTTTAATTTAGAATTTTTGGAAGAAAAGAATTGACCCATCTGTACAAGAGTTGTGGATTTGCGTACAGATGTGTTTCAGTTATGCTACCCAGACCTCTGACTGACCATTGCTTCCAGAGCTATTAAATTCTAAATTAAAAATTAATTTATTGTAAATATTAAAATTATTACAAGATAGTGTCTTAACCACCTACCTCTAGACCAGTGGTTCTTAACCTTTTAGTGATGAGAGACCATTTATTAAAATTTTTGTCTGGCCATGGACCACGAGCTGTTTGGTTGTAGTATAGGTTATTATAAGGTTGTTCTATAAATTAAACATATAGAAAATTATTTGGAACCGAGAGTATTATATTATTTGCAAAAGTGCTACATTAATTATATTAATTTAGTGCAATTTTTGTGACTGCATACTGTTTACCAACTGCTGAATTCTTGGTTAAGTGCTACTCAAAGCAAATGCATGTCGGCACTGGCATCCGACCAATTTCGAAGTTTATTTTTAATCATCAAAAGCACTGAGAATTCGTGCTCACATAAATATGTGGTCAAAAATAAAGTTAGGTATTGTAAAGCAATATCTCGAATTNATTTCGATGTTTATTTTTAATCATCGAAAGCACTGAGAATTCGTGCTCACATAAATATGTGGTCAAAAATAAAGTTAGGTATTGTAAAGCAATATCTCGAATTTTAGGGAATGCAATAGCTTTTTGACTCCAAAAATCTTTAAGATTAATTCCTGTCTCGAATGTATCCTTGCAGTTACTATCATGTTGCATTTCAATTAACTCTTCTTGTATTTCATCCAGCACCTCAGAAATGTTGACTATGAAAAGATTAGTTTCCGAATACCTTTGTCCTTGCAGTCAGGAAAATAGCGATTGAATTCATTTTTCAAGCTTTGCAAATGGAATGGAATGTTCTTCTGTATTTGTCCTTTAATCTCAACACACTGCCAATTAATAATTGGGTTCAATGTATCAAATGCAGAAAAATTTTCTCTTTTGACTTTGCTGATCCATAGGTCGATTTTAGCGATAAACGCACTGATTTTATCTTGAAATGCAAATTTATTACTAGTGACTTCCAATTTCATATTTTCTGACCGCGCGCCATACCACAGCCTAGTCCGCTGTCGGCGGCTCTAACCTTGACGTACTGCGCATTGTCATCAACTCGTCGTTTTTTTAAAATAATTTTGGGATAACTTCATGGACCACTTCGGGTGCTTTCAGGGACCACAGGTTAAGAACCACTGCTCTAGACAAATTACTTTATAATTGATTACAGAATTAGCCTTATTGTAGTCCAATAATATAGCAGATCATTTGACATTAATAAATAAAAGATTTTGACAATAACAGAAGAGCCCAGGTACTTTTTTGGTAATGGTCTATCCCAGATATGTTGGCATTCTCCATTGTGGGTCAAACTTACAGTGTGCTTGGGAAAAAAAGCCTTTTTGGTGCCCTTAGGGCAGAAAGTTTTAAAAATGTACATGATAACAGATGCTCTGGTCTTGATATTAAATGAATAAATTCATTACTAAATTCATTCATTCACTATCAAACTCGTATATGTGTTGCTATTAGGATTCAATTTCAAAAAGTTTGTCACAATGAATTAAATTTTTCTTAGTTTAAAGAATGAACTACTACAAAAAATATTTTATGCTATTGTCTGATTGTCAAAGGTGATCTATGTAACTTATTTTTCATTAATTCATAATTAATTCCAAGGACATTATTTTAATATTTTTTTGATCAAAATTGAAGAGGAAATCCATTGAAACAGATACCTTTTTATATTTACTTTCATATTCTGGAATACATTTCATGATGACCCAATCTTTACCTTTAAATTAATTAATTGCCACGGGATGTGTTCTAGAACATGAGAGTGAATAGAAACGTGACTGTTTTAATGGGCTTTGTCTTAAATTTTAATTAATTAATATGGAAATTTCCATGTTGTGATTATTATTACTATTATTTTTTTAAATTAGTACTTTGATTACAAAATTTAAAATTACAATATTCAATAAAAATTAAATATTGTGTAGTAACATCTAAATAACATTAACTGTGTCAATAAAAGTATCATGGGAAATAATAAACAATCAAGAATAAGAAAAGTAACTGGCTTTTAAAAATGAAATTCCAACTAAGAAAAAATGAATTTTACAGATATTTATATACTGAATTGTGAAATATTTTTAATATATATTACCACTAATTCCATAAGAGTATTGCTTTTGATAAATATCTTCTTGAATATCCATTTGTTTATATAATTCATATATATTATTTTTCTTTCTGAAATTGTAATAAAAGATAATACAGTCACTCTTGATAACTTGACCTTCCCTAACTCGAATTTTAGTTTTGTCCCAACTTAACTTCCATAGACTTAATGCATTCTGCATCATGGACTTCTGCATTCTACTCATACAAGTCAAAGTAGTTTTGAGATCAGACAAAACTGATGTCCAAAGATGATTCATGACATTGGAGTAGAAAACAGCAAAGGATATGTAGCTCTTGTTAAAATAATTTGTTTTCAAAAATTTCTTCTGAATAAATTTTAAACAGTGTAAAACTATTCAGAGAAAACATATTTCTTGTTAAATATACCTTTTGAATGATCCATTACATTGTTATAAAAATTAAGCATTTTTTAATGAGGTGCAAATGCACAGTCTTGTGATCTAGATTTAGAAAATCAGACTAGAAAGGGCTAATATATGTCAATTATATTTTTTACAGTTCAAATTGATCGAGGTTTGTTTAATTCAAGTGAATTGGAAAAGAGTCTCTAAAAACAGAGAAAGGAATGCAATACAATACAGTTTGCTTTACAAATGTTGGCTGGACAATGCATACTATTTGAAAAAGCACTCTAGATGTTTTAAAAAGATTTTACTTTTTAAATTTATATTAATTATGATATTAAAACAAACAAAAATATTGTTATGAAATCAATCACTTAAAACCAAACATTCTGTATTATCAGAATGTTTGATTATTCAAGCTGACTTTGATCCACATTAACTTTGATAATCAGGATTCTACTGTAGTATTAATTTTTAATAACTACAAAAGTTTTTTTTTTTTTTTTTTGAATTTAAAATTCTAAAACAAAGTTTCATAATGGGAATTTTATTATTTCAGAGACATCAATCCTCATATTCCACAATATATAGCAACTGCTCCTTGGTACTTTGGTTCTTCCTGTCCCACTCTGAAACATCAGCGACTTCAGCCAGAAAGACGACAAAGTTATACCAAGATCAAAGAACATTTTGTTAGAGGACTAAAGGTTTGTCTAATATAGATATAGAAACTATTTGTATTTATTTACGATTTATCCTTTGCTTATATTTTGTTTTTTTAACCTCAATATGTAACTGGTTCAAACACTGTAATTTTCTAGGAATTACCATGTTTAAGGACTTCATAATTACTACTCAATCAACAGCTTTACCTAATCTAACAACTAATTTCAATATTATTTTCTTAATTGTTTTCACATTGTGTTTTTGCATGATGTTCCTGATATTTTCTGGTAATGTTAACATGGATAACGTAATTCCCTTTCTCATNCATGTTTATGGACTTCATAATTACTACCCAATCAACAGCTTTACCTAATCTAACAACTAACTTCAATATTATTTTCTTAATTGTTTTCACATCGTGTTTTTGCATGATGTTCCTGATATTTTCTGGTAATGTTAACATGGATAACGTAATTTCGTCTCTCATACATACTCTGAAGTACCATATGTCTGTCGTTAATTAATTTAGCTGCAGTTGTTTTATATGGACTCTGTGGCAATATAGGCATAGTTATACTTACAAATTAGCTATGATTTATCCTTTGCTTCTGTTCTGTTTCTTGGGTAAAATAAAGTTGTTCATTGGCTAATAATTACGGAGTCTGTAGATATGATAATTCCTAGAAAATAAGTGCTTGAAATGTTACATATTGACATATTTGTATTTGTTTTTGTAAAATTTAGTTTTTATTTCGGATATTATGATTCTTTTAATTAAAAAGAATTTAATTATTATAAATGTTTAAAGTAAGGTATTAAGAGAAAGAATCAGAAACACACTTAATAATATGGTCAGACTTCCACGTAATTAGTTTGATATTGCAAATTTTTCTTTACATCTGTGAAATGTCGAGTTTACAATTTTTTTTTTTTTGCATTGAAAATGCCACTATTTAATGAAGTTTAATTTCTGGTGAGTGGCTGAAAATACAAGTAGAGCAAATTCAAATTTCTCCATTGAGAAAACTGTGTACTTTTGTACAAAGTAGATTATAAGATTCTGCGACACACATCTGCCATGATACAAATGGATAATAGAGTTTCTTAGGCTTTTACCTTAGGCTGAGGAACTTGTTCCATTTGCATAATGGCAAGTGTTTGTCCACAGAATCTTATAATCTGTTCTGTAGCACAATGTGAAAATTTGGACTTGGTCTATTTGTATTTTAGCTACTCATATAATAAATTTTGTAACTGGATAAATGAAATAAAAAAAACTTATTTCTTACATTGCTAAATATTGAAATTGCTTAAGATCTTGCTTCATTTCTGCAATTGACACCTTTAGGGTTTTTCTTATGGTATAGAGCAATAACTTTACTATGCTGTATTAAAAATTGATGAATGATTGAGATATTCTACTTGAAGATAGTTTCAAATAATAATTTTTTTAATATATTCACAATTGTAAGAAATGGCTTGTTTCAACTAGAAAACATTGTTGACAATAATAAAGTTAGAATTAGTCATTGAAAGTATAAAACAGTTTAAGTAATACAAAAAATGAGTGTGTTTTAGCATTAAATCTTTTTAATAGAGATAAAAGTTTATTATGCATTGTTTATATTTTCAGAAAATATAATATTAATCTGTCCATTAAATCGCAACTATCTTTTAAAATAATAATTCAGGATATTAAAGTTCATTAAAATCACAAACATAGACTATTCAAAATGATATTTTCACTTGTCTTTTTAGAAATTCTAAGCATGATTTTTAATAAAATGCAGTGGTGCCTCATATAACGTATGCCTCGAATAACGGACGCTGCAAACAATGGACTTTGTTTGGTCGTTACGTAACTCGAGCAACGGACTTTCTGCAAACAAGTGCGAGTGATGTTTCCACTCTTTTGCCGTTGTTAATGACAATCTGCTATTTTTATAATATATTAGTATTATTAGAATATATTATTAGTATATCTGAAGTACAGAGCTCACGTTGGGATTTGGCTTGCTCACTTGTTTATTACGTATATCACGTCAGTGCAGGGTATTTACATTTATTCAAGTGTTGTGCAAATCATGGCTTCTAAAAAAAACAAAAGTGATTTCAATTGAAACAAAGCAAAAAATCATCACAAGGAGTGAAAGTTGACAAAAACTTCCTTGTCAAATGGGGCGAGGTTCAGGAGTTTACAAACACTCATTATCCAAACAGAGCTGAGGCCAACAGGATCAACGATTTGTACAATTATACTCTTGCCTCTGATTTCTTACAGGTGTTGAAGAAGAGAGAGAAACAGACTACTTTGGACACGTTTTTTAAGAAGTCAGCTGCCAAAAAAACAAAGGATGGAACAAGAGGAGTTTACCCTGCGAGCCCCAGTAGCCTCTCCTGAATCTTCTGACTGCGATTAAAAAACAATAAAAAGAGACCTGCTGATATGTGTAAAAAGTCTCTTATCTGTATGAATGTGTGAAGAACGTGGTCATCCACCTCCTCACAACATCTGACTACCCGGCATAATTGGTGACTGCTGCATTTTCATTTTTGTTTTTTATGGTACAGTACGGTTATTTTATGCTGCGAAACGAATGATATGTTNTGAATTATGAAATGTTTTTAATATATATTACCACTAATTTCATAAGAGTATTGCTTTTGATAAATATCTTCTTGAATATCCATTTGTTTATATAATTCATATATATTATTTTTCTTTTTGAAATTGTAGTTATGAAAGATAATACAGTCACTCTTGATAACTTGA
This sequence comes from Centruroides sculpturatus, assembly GCF_000671375.1. Lineage (NCBI taxonomy): Eukaryota > Metazoa > Arthropoda > Arachnida > Scorpiones > Buthidae > Centruroides > Centruroides sculpturatus. Next base: position 385,109 of record NW_019384665.1, on the reverse strand, counting down.
CCTTCTCTAACTCGAATTTTAGTTTTGTCCCAACTTAATTAACTTCCATAGACTCAATGCATTCTGCATCATGGACTTCTGCATTCTACTCATACAAGTCAAAGTAGTTTTGAGATCATGCGTTGCTAGCTTAAAATTTAAATCCAGCAACTTTATTTCATGTCTAATTTTGTGTGCTTTCTTTTGCATTTTCATTGATATTGTGTACCAATTATGCCTGTACACATATAATACATCTCAATGCTCAATGATAAATGGTATTAATAAACCAACAAATGCCTAAATAATCAGGCTATAATATGGCTATAATTAAGTAATAAATACAAATGAATTTGGTATAGAGGTAAGCGTCGGGCGTCATCCCGTATCTAAATTAATAATTATAATTTTTAATAATTTAATAAATAATTTAGAACAGTCTGGAAGAAAATAACTGACCCAGGGTGGGGCTTGAACCCGCAGCCTCCGCTTGCCGTGCGATGTGCTACCAGTTGTGCCACCCGGACCCCAAGCCAGCGATTGCTTCCAGACATACTTAAATTTGGATATAACCTTCCAGACTGTTCTAAATTATTTATTAAATTATTAAAAATTATAATTATTAATTTAGGTAAGGGATGGCATTTAATGCTTACCTCTATACCAAATTCATTTGTATTTATTATTTAATTATAGCCGTATTATAGCCCGATTATTTAGGCATCTGTTGGTTTATTATTATACCTGTAATTGAATAGCATAAAGGTAAATTATAATGGCATTTTGTGCTTAAAGTAATTGTTTTTTTCTTTAAATGCAAATTGACCAATCAAGTCTTTGAATTTTAAAATAATTATTTATTAAATTTTGAAAATTTGACAACGTAACAAATACACCTATGATTTGATGACTGAATTGTTGACCAATCAGATTTGAATTTGTCTATGTGTAGCTTCTTATTTGGAACTAAACATTTATGTTGTATAAATTTTGTTGTAAAATTTGAATTGCATGTTGACATTTTTATTGCTGATAGTGAACAGTTATAATCAGTATGTTGACTGTTTTCATTTTGAAGTAGGTAGAAATGGCACACAAGAGAAAACTAAAATTTGGCAATAGCAGAAAATGTATCCATCAAAAAGAAAGATTGCAGAGAAAGCAAAAAAAAAAATGAAATTGTGAAAGACTGGCATTCCATTAAATACTTGCTGTACCTAGCTGAAAAACATGGAGAGAATCGAATAGAAAAGAATGCATAAATGTGAGCAGCTAGATATCAAAATGTGCAAATGTGCATGCCGAACTGATTTGTATAGTGTAGAGACAAGAATGTTCTCGTTGATGGAAATCTACTTAGAGAAAAAGCCAAACAGTTTGCACTACAGTTGGGTCGTACAAGATTCAACACACACATGAGAAGATGTACAGAATAGTTTTCGGTAAAATCTTTGATGAAAATGCTAAAGTGTGAGAGGTGGACTATGCAACATGGTTTTGCCACAGACTGTACAGAACAATAGGCTGTTTTCAACACAGATGAATGGGCTTATTGTTTTAAGTGTCTCTCAGACAAAACTGATGTCCAAAGATGATTGATTCATTTCATTGGTGTAGAAAACAGAGCAAAGGATATGTAGCTCTTGTTAAAATAATTTGTTTTCAAAAATTTCTTGTGAATAAATTTTAAACAGTGTAAAACTATNGGTGGGTGTATTATCAGAATGTTTGATTATTCAAGTTGACCTTGATCCACATTAACTTTGATAATCAGGATTCTACTGTAGTATTAACTTTTAATAATTACAAAAGTTGTTAATTTTTTTTTTTTCTAAAATTTAAAATTTTAAAACAAAGTTTCATAATGGGAATTTTATTATTTCAGAGACATTAATCCTCACATTCCACAATATATAGCAACTGCTCCTTGGTACTTTGGTTCTTCCTGTCCCACTCTGAAACATCAGCGACCTCAGCCGGAAAGACAACAAAGTTATACGAAGATCGAAGAACATTTTGTTAGAGGACTAAAGGTTTGTCGAATATAGATATAGAAACTATTTGTATTTATTTAAGATTTATCTTTTGCTTCTATTTGGTTTCTTTAACCTTAATATGTAACTGGTTCAAACACTGTAATTTTCTAGGAATTATCATGTTTATGTACTTCATAATTACTACCCAATCTAATAACTGACTTCAATATTATATTTTTAACTGTCTACACATTGTGTTTTTGCATGATGTTCCTGATATTTTCTGGTAATATTAACATGGATAACGTAATTCCCTCTTTCATACATACTCTAAAGTACCATTGTCTGTCCTTAATTAATTTAGCTGCAGTTGTTATATATGGACTTTGTGGTGATATAGGCATAGTTATACTTACAATTTAGCTATTATTTATCCTTTGCTTCTGTTCTGTTTCTTGGGTAAAATAAAGTTGTTCATTGGCTAATAATTACGAAGTGTGTGGATATGATAATTCCTAGAAAATAAGTGTTTGAAATGTTACATATTGACATATTTGTATTTGTTTTTGTAAAATTTAGTTTTTATTTTGGATATTATGATTCTTTTAATTAAAAAGAATTTAATTATTATAAGTGTTTAAAGTGAGGTATTAAGAGAAAGAATCAGAAACACACTTAATAATATGGTCAGACTTCCACGTAATTAGTTTGATATTGCAAATTTTTCTTTACATCTGTGAAATGTCGAGTTTACAATTTTTTTTTTTTTGCATTGAAAATGCCACTATTTAATGAAGTTTAATTTCTGGTGAGTGGCTGAAAATACAAGTAGAACAAGTTCAAATTTCTCCATTGAGAAAAGTGTGTACTTTTGTACAAAGTAGATTATAAGATTCTGCGACACACATCTGCCATGATACAAATGGATGATAGAGTTTCTTAGGCTTTTACCTTAGGCTGAGGAACTTGTTCCATTCGCATAATGGCAAGTGTTTGTCCACAGAATCTTATAATCTGTTTTGTAGCACAATGTGAAAATTTGGACTTGGTCTACTTGTATTTCAGCCACTCATATAATAAATTTTGTAACCGGATAAATGAAAAAAATCTTATTTTTTACATTGCTAAATATTAAAATTGCTGAAGATCTTGATTCATTTCTGCAATTGACACCTTTAGGGTTTTTCTTATGGTATAGAGCAATAACTTTACTATGCTATATTAAAAAGTGATGAATGATTGAGATATTCTACTTGAGGATAATTTCAAATAATAATTTTTTTAACATATTGACAATAATAAAGTTAGATTTAGTCATTGAAAGTATAAAACAGTTTAAGTAATACAAAAAATGAGTGTGTTTTAGCATTAAAACTTATTAATAGAGATAAAAGTTTATTATGCATTGTTCATATTTTCAGAAAATATGGTATTACTCTGTCCATTAAATCACAATTATCTTTTAAAATAATAATCCAGTACATTAAAGTTCATTAACCTATTCGATGTTGAAATTTTTGTGTGTTGCCTGTGACGCCATGTTGAATTTTCGTCGATGTTAAGCCTAAATTTTTTTTTTTAATAATAATCATGTTTACTGTATCGTAAAAAATTATTTTTTTATGTTTCACAAACAAAATATATTTATCAAATAATATAAAAACGAAAAAAAATTTATTTTAGAAGTTTATTATAATATAAAAATTGTGACGCGAAGCGACATCTAGTATCAAAAACGTTTCGATGTAAACACGGAAATTTTCGGGTTTGCCCACGCAGGTCAATGAGGTCGACCCGAAAATTTTCGGGATCAACGTAGGACAGGTTAAAATCACCAACATAGACTATTTAAAATGATATCTTCACTTGTCTTTTTAGAAATTCCAAGCATGGTTTTTAATAAAATATTTTGATGTTATATTGGAGGAAATGAAAGACATAAACATATAAATAATGGAGAACTGTTTATATGTTGCATAACTATTTCTTGTTCACTTTGCTGAAAAATATTTATATAATTGTATTAAAAATNGGAAACAGTTTTAGTATTTTATTAGGAAATCCGTCATATCCCGGGGCCGATTTATTTTTGAGCCTCTTGATACATAATTGAAGTTCTTGAATATTAAATATCTCTTCCATTGGTGCCAACCCAGATTCTTCCAATTTTTCCATTCTAGTATTAGCCAATTTCTCCTTATATCTAGTCGAAAAATTATCAAAATATTTATTCCATTCGTCTATTGGTATATTAACTGACCTTTTCCAATGTTCAACAGATCGTCGAAAACTATTGATCACTTCCCAAAATTTTTTGGAATCTTTAGTTTCTATTAAATATTTATTTAAGTTTGCATAATACCTTTTTCTTTTAGCTTTTATCAACTGATTATAAATTCTTTTGTGAATGGTTGTCTCTTTAATCCGACAAATTCTTTCGGTAGACTATCTTACAGCATCAGGTTAATGAATTCTTTTATTATATTTTACATATGCATTTCGAACTGGTTTCATATTTCCAGTTCATTTTCAGTGCTCTATAAATTACAATTATAGATATTAAGTTGACAAAAAATATATACAGATTAAAAATCTACAAAGTATTTAGATGTTAAGTAACACAACATAAACACATTACTAGTACCTTTAAGGATTTTACACATTTTTTTTATCCTCAGTTGTACATTGATACGGTACTCTCATTTATTACGTTATATTGTCTTTCTTGGTATGAATCGCAGTATGACTTAACAACTGCTATAATCAATAATAACACAATTATAAAAATCATAAAATTTAGTGACATACATGTAATTTAAAACAACTTATAAAGTTTTCAAAAAATATACGTACAGGTTTTCTTCTTCTTTGAAAAATATTCTACTAAACCAACAGTACTGGGCGTAAAATGTAATATTATGAAAATATTGCTATAAATGACAAACAATGATAAAAACTAAGTGATAAAAATCTCTAAAAAAGAAAGGAAGTTTTTTCCTTTTACAAAAAATATACATATGGACCTTTTTTTTTGTTTTGATATTCCTTGAAAATGATTTCATTCATCAATTTTAGGCTTAAATCCGCAATATAATTAAACATTGCTACAAATAACAATATACAATAACAATATAATTATAAACCTCGTAACAGATAAGTTGTACAAATATTTCTACAAAAATATACATACAGGTTTTCTTCTTTTTTCATATTTTTTGAAAATATTTTATTAAATACTACTTATGTATTGTAAAAAATTCACAAATGTTAATTTACACAAGGTAATTTACACACAGTAACTTTTACAACATTTAGTGTTTATGCCTCACTCTATCGGTTTATTGCTGCGCCCTCTATGATGTCGTACCATTGTTGTTCTATTTGCATGCCATTAGAGATATTTACTAAATTATTGTTATTATGTTTTACAATTTCAATATGTTCTTTAAATTTTCTTTTATATATATTTTTTTCTGTGTGTAAGATTTTAATATTATTTCTATCAATTTTACATTTACTATTTTTAATATGGTTATACCAGGGAGAATTGTTATACTTCAATCTAATGGCTGCTTCATGTTCTTTAATTCTAGTTTTTAAGGCACATCCAGTTTCACCTATATAATTTTTCGGGTTTTGGCAATTACAATAAATCCTATAGACTACTACTGTTTTTTAATATACAGTATTAGACTTGTTTGTCTTTAATCTATTAAAGATAATATAGGATTATTTAATAAAACGGAAAAAGAAGAAAACCTGTATGCTATGTTTTATAGTAATTAATAATATAATTTAATAGCATGATATATGTTTTTGATAGAAACTACTACTAAATTGTAAATTTTAGTATGTAATGACTCAATACTCAGAAAAATAAATTTATACTTGCTTTGTTAACATCAGTAGGAATTGAATGATTCCTTTGTGTGAGAATACGAGGGCACAGCATCAATTCCTAATTGCCTCTTACACGTTGAGTTGGTAAAACTCGCCCACTTTGTCTTTTGGATGGCTTTCTAGCGAGTGGCGAGGGAGGTGAGCAAGTCAGCAGGCTTCCTTTCAAAGACAGGAGACAGGGTTAACAAATAATGAAATAAAGGTTTATTATATGGCTAACACTAAAATACAGGATGCCACACAGAGTTACATGCATATATTTCTAGGTTATATAGGCTAGATGAGATTAACATAAAATTACAAAGTCTATGATTGACAACTGCTTAGTCTACTCTATGACGGCTATTCCTACTTTGGTTACGAGAGAGAGAGTTTGCTGTCCACTGATAATTATCTCTAAAGTTGGAGGAGTGCTATAGCAGTGATAACAGTTCTTTGTGGAAGCATTGGGCGTTGTCGATGTCTTCTACTGGTGTCTTCTCTGAAGACTAGGTCAAGTCTGTTTCATGGAGGTGCTAGAGACAGGGAACCACTAAAACCAAATATAACTTGTGTGTGTGAACTCTCGAGCTTCCGGTCGCTTGCACCTTTTATATGATTGTCGTGGGAAATCTAATAAGTGATCGATTTTTGTTGACGATGAAGATGCAATCTTGACAGCCACTTGTCAACTTTCCCACTGACTTGTTACTACAACTGATGACCTCTGATCTAATTTCTACTTCTCTATTTTTATCTAACAAAGATGTTTACATTTTGAAAACAATTAACATTAATTTTTTAAATTTAAGAGCCCTGTAAAAATCTACGGGCTCACATCTGTTATAAATATGAATAAAGTAATGAAAATTTTACTTATAATTCAATGAATTATAACTTAGTTATAATTTCTTATTGATTAGCTTTTAATATAAATCTTTGAATTTTCAATAATATGGGTGTGTATATAAATGTATGTGTCTAATTTTCTTTCTTCTATTTTAGCGGCCAAGAAAAATTGGTGCCAAATTCACAAATGAAGATATTGCCGAAGATGAAGTTATTTTGCCAGATTTAAATTTGGACTACGATGGAAAGAGAGATCGATGGAACGGATATGACCCTGCAAATTATCAAGCCATTGTGNAATCTTTGAATTTTCAATAATGTGGGTGTGTATATAAGTGTACATGTCTAATTTTCTTTTTTCTGTTTTAGCGGCCAAGAAAAATTGGTGCCAAATTCACAAATGAAGATATTGCCGAAGACGAAGTTATTTTGCCAGATTTAAATTTGGACTACGATGGAAAGAGAGATCGATGGAACGGATATGACCCTGCAAATTATCAAGCCATTGTGGAAGAATTTGCAAAAGTCGAAGAGGTAAATTTATAGAAATATATTATTACAAGCTTAAAAAGCAGGACTGTGGATGTGGAGTTGTGTAAAAATCTTCTGACTCCAACTCTGACTGCTTTATCATCTGACTCCAACCAGGGGCAGACTCGTTACCAAAATAGACCCAGAAATTCTGATGTCATCACTTGACCTCAGAATAAAATATTCTATAAATAGAGTTCTAATAAAGATAGAATGTAGAATCTTTTTTATTTAAAGCTAAAAGACTCCTCTAAGTAATGACAGTCAATATATAAATATGTATTCAATAATACTTACTTTTCCAGCTGTTATATGTAACAGAGGGAATGGGAAGGTGTCAGGAAAATGACCCCCTTTCAAATTTTTACATTTTTGGACTCGGGACATCTTGAAATGTCGAGATATGAAAAAGATTCTGTTTTTTTCTGTATGTGTGGACTGTGTGGGGGGCACAGTTTTGGTCACTCTGTTTGTAGCCTAATACTTGTGGTTTTTAAATTGAAGTTGGATGGTTTAACTTGGGAGGTATTAAGCTTCAAAGTGGTTGAACTAAATCGTTCTATCATACACATTCTAACATCTGAGACAAGATCATCTTAATGTGTTTTACTGTACTAATATATCAATAAAATGACAAAAAGCTTAATTTTGAGGATAGAGACGAGTTTTATTTTTAAAAAAATTGTGAACACTAATAATGAGTAAAATAATAATAATAATAAACAACACTTTTTGTCCACGACTATAAATTAGAGAAAAATATTCATTAAGTTTGATCGTACTGGCGATACGACACATGATCCCTTCTATGTCTTCACCCTGTTGACCTTTAATTAAGAACCAAAATTTAGTAGCGTTAATGCCCCTTTATACACAAGCTATACAAATTTAGTTTCTTAAACTTTACCCATTCTGAGATATTGTTTAATATCTCAGAATAGAGAATAAAGAAATTAAACAAATTAGATGCCAACACATGTGCAAATTTTTCCCCTTTGACATTTTTTTGGGTTCAGGAGGTTTCCGAATGTGTAGATTTGCAAAATTATTGGAGGGTCAAATTTGACATGATTCTAATACTTTTCTGTTTTATATACATAACAAGTTGGGAAATAAAATGGAGTCGGAGTTTGCTGGATTTTTTGACGATTTCGACTAAAACACCAAAACTCAACGACTCCAGCTCTGACTCCAACTTCACAGCCCTGTTAAAAATTTAAAGGAAGAATCCAACATTAACTATAAATATGTAGTTTTATTACTTTTAATTTTCTGAAATTATATATTAAGTATGGAAATCAATAATTGTTGCAAGAAATGATTGATGCATGAACTTTAAATTTAATTTTTATGTCTATTGATATAGAAGTACAGTACATTAAAACAAAAAATATATGGTAAAAAGGTAAGCAAATATGATACAGTAAACTACATAAATTTGGAAATTCATAATTAATGTTTCTTAATTTTTTCTGAGAATCATAGTCCATTGATTTTACTACATATCTGTAGTAAAATCAATGGACTATGATGATTCAGAAATAAAAATGATAAAAAAAAAAGCATCTATCATTGTAAAATTGCCATATCACATGTAAAATTTCTAGTGGTGATAATTTGACAAATGTGAAGATTATAAAGAAAACAATAAAGAAAATGGTTAGATGGTATATGAGAAATTTTTTATGCTACTCCTAGTAGTCTGATTTCTCTTTAAGACAATTAAACATTTATAAACTTTATTTTTCTTAATCAAAGTGATTGATTCTTGACAATTGTTTGGTCAAGATTCTAACACAGTTTGAAGAACTGAACAGCAATACATAATAATAAAGCTGAAAGTAAATGATATTTTCTAGAAAAATTTGTTCTTTGTACAGAATGCTTGCTTTAAATTTATGTAATTAAATTGTTTAAAAAGCAAAAATAAAAGTGTTCGAATAAATATTTTTCAAGTGATTGATGATTATCATGTTTAAATTTGTGAAGTTATGAATTAAAACAGATCCAACAGATATAAATTAGAATAATTTAATGTGATTATGCTAAAATTAGTCTGCCTGTAAGTATATCAGTCTGACTAGTAGAATTATAAGCTATGATTTATAATATTTATATAATATACAAAACTACCTATCATCCAATTAGTATGAATCATCCTTTTCTATTAGAAATCAGAAATTTTTACATTTGTTTGATGATAAGTTTAAAATGTAAGTGTAGAGAAAAAAGTTTAATTTTTAAAGTCAAAATAGTTTCAACTATAATTGATTTGAATGAAATTATTATATAATTTTCAATAAATTAAATATTTTTGAGGAATTTGAGAAGATTCTATAATGTCATTTATTGATTATTCATTTTAAAACAGGCTAAAAGGCAATTAAAAGAGGAAAAATTAAAGCAAGATCTTTTATCTGGTGAAGTTAGCACTATAAAGGAAACAGTAAGTAATATCAAGCAATTTTACTTTAGTTATTAATTTTTACAGAATGTACATTTTTTATTCAAGAGAAAATGAAGTGCTTTTGGAATATGGAAAATTTTAATATCAAAATAAAATTTTATTAGAACTTTTTAAAATCTCATACATAAAATAGCTTTTTGTACTTTAAAATGTATAACAATAGGCAGTTAGGGGTCCATCTTGTATTAAATTTTTTAATAACTGCATTAATTTTAAATTAAATAATTTAGACTATATAGTACAATTGCCAAATTGTCTATCTTTAGTGCAAATTATATATATTATAGTGATTAGCTAGGTTATAGTTTAAAAGTTAATCCAGACGTATCTTTTTCTTTAATAATAATAATAATAAATTAATAATTAACTGGCCATAATTTAATTTAACATAGAATAATGATGGTGATACAGATGATGATGAAGACGAAGAAAAATACGCCGACAATGCAGACATGCCGGGTACAAAAGTTGACAGTAAACAACGAATTACTGTTCGTAATTTACGTATAAGAGAAGATATTGCAAAAGTAAGGTTAATTTAAATATAGAATACTGTATAGTTAAATGATACATGTAGAAAGATAAATTTGAAAAATTATTTTCAATTTTTAGTATTTGAGAAACTTAGATCCAAATTCTGCATACTATGATCCAAAAACAAGAGCCATGAGAGATAATCCATATCAAGGAAGAAAAAATCCAGAAGAGTAAGTATACTCAAATTATTTATATTTGATACTGTTCAAAATTCTGAAATACAAAGTCTTGGAGGTGCAAAACTCCCATATTTGACTTGATATTCAGAAATGTTGAAATTTTGATATGAAGTCTAATATGAAAATAAGTCATAAGGCAATTTCTTGACATGAAAAAATCTTAGAACAGTTGTCAATAATGAATGGCAGATTTAACTAACCATAACCCAACATCCCAAAAAATGTTCAATTTGTTAATGAAAACTATTTCTGGGCTTTTTGATAATTTGTTTTTAAAACAACAACATTGTTCAGTTTATATTAGAGTCAAATATCACAACAGTCACTGTCAAGAATGGTGTTAATAGAATGTCTGTGTTGTCATTTTAACAAGTGAAGATTTGCAATTTCAGGATTTTAAAATGGATCTATTCATTTGATATATGTTAAAAAATATCAATTTAAAAAATTTTTAATGTTTAGTATGATTGTAGCCTTATTACTACTAAATATGCTAGTTATAGCTTTCACTTCTACTTTCCCGACTGTTATGTATACATAACAAGGGAAAGTAATGGAATCATGTCAAATTTGACTTTCCAAATTTTTTTGCAAATTATGTTTTGAGATCCCCTGAACCAAAAAAGTTCCAAAAAAAAAAAAAGGTAAAAAAATTCCGCTTGTGTTTTGCGTGTTTGCATTTGCTTTGTTACTTTGCTTAACCTATCCAATGTTGAAATTTTTCTCCATTGCGTGTGGCCGCCATGTTGAATTTNTGCAATTTTAGGATTTCAAAATGGATCTATTCATTTGAGATATGCTAAAAAAATATCAATTTTAAAAATCTTTAATGATAATGCATTTGTTCAAAAAATAAACATTATTATTTTAATTTTATACATTTATAAAGATATATAAAATACATTGATTTTATCGAATAGTAAAGAATGCTTGGAATAAGATTGAAACAATTTTATTGGCTAAATTTGACAAAATCCATGTCAATATGCAAATTTTTGAATTAACTGCAGAAACTACATTTTATTTTGTTCAAGAAAATCTTAGTAGGAGTTAAGTTCAAGTAACATGTTCAAAATTCTAGGTCCTGTTTCAAACTGTGATAGAAATGAAATTATATGATTTCGTAATTTTCATGTCAAAAGAAGCAAAATGCCATTGTCAAATATTTTAAAAACTAAAAACATTGATATAGACCAAAATTTTGGAAAGGAGGTCTGAAGAAATAAATGAAAAGGATGAAAGGAAGGTTTAGATCAGGGGTTGCCAAAGTGGTCGAAATCGACCCCCCAGGGGTTGATGCAACATCATTGGGGGTCGATTAGGGGGTCGATGTGGCTAGTGGGTTGATTAGGGGGTCGATGCGGCTAAGGGATCACAACTTTTTTTTTTTTTTGCTCATACAGAGATCACATTTTTTTTTTTTTTTTTTTTGCTCGTACACTTTCACTTGCGATAAAGCTTTACGGTGGGGGTCAATGTGAGGTTTTGGAAAGTGGTTGGGGGTCTATGGTTAAAAAAGTTTGGCAACCCCTGGTTTAGATGAAGTTTGCAAAGAAGCCAGAGATTTCTATCTGCAGGCTGCTCTAGAACTGAAACTTACAAAATCAATGGTGTAAGAAATAAAGCAGAAAGACTTCTGATTGATTATAACAAAAAATCAATCTCAAAATACCAAAACAATCAAGCAATTTGGGCAAAACATAAATCTAGTAGTGGATTAAAACTTACCATGGATGATGAGTCATACTTTTTCTTGGATTCAGATCTTTGTGGGGCTATAAAGTACTGTTATTCAGCTTTCTCCAATTCTGGTTCTGTCAGATTCAGAATTCAAGTGAAAGAAAAATTTCTGCGTAATATAATGAGGTGGCATAACATGGATAAAGACAGATAAATATCAAAATCAGCATTTATACAACGAAGTGTGAGTGGTTTGATTTATTTATATCGATGCATAAAGAAAATTATGATCTCACTTGTCAGGCATTATTATCAAATACAGGATGTTTTATTATGGTTTGATTTGGCATAAATAAAATGACATTTTATTTAGGGAAACAAAATTAAGCACTTTGAATTGTTATTTCAGTTATTTTGTAATTGTTACTTCATCTCCTACAAATATTTAGAAAACTGGTCCTGAGTAAAGTCACAGGAAAATCTTTTTAAAGAAGTTAAACTGAGGACCAGTTTTTTCAAAGAATTGTCAAGAGGGGTTTAGACCAAACTGCATGCAAAAGCAACAATTCAAAGTGATTAATTTTTCCATATTATTTTAAACACATCTTGTATGATAGGTCCTGCATTTGTGAAGTTGTGAGATTTAAGAAGTACAACAATAAGCTTTGAACACAACATAATTTTAGTTAACATCTGTATTAATTCACTTAAAATTCTTATGACATCCTGTGATGTATATGCCAGGGAAACCAAAACAAAGAGGCTATGTGTTGTGAGTTACATTATACTACAGTCTGCCAAAATCAAAACTGGCCAGTTTCAAAAATAGCCAATTTTTTGGTAATTTCGGATTTCTGGAAGTCGGATATTTGATTTTGTACTATAAAATAAATTAAAAGTTGGCATCAGTTGCAATCAAGATAGAATGTTTATAGATCATTCACTTTTTTCTTCCATTAGTTATAAAAGAGAAAAATCAAATATTGTGTAATATTTGATGATCAGAGTAAATTTGAATAATAAATATGTTACTGTTAATCCTCTGAGGTAAGTGTCTTGATGACAGTAAATGAACAACCTTAAAAATTACTACAAAAGACAAAATTCTGTTTTAAAATCTGCTTGTAAATATTCTGAAACAGTCTTCATAGACATCTCAAACAGATCAATCATGACCTATTTTAGATACTAATGAAATATGGTTTATTGATTTCTATCATCATGAGGAATTTGTTCAAATTTTAAAATTGAAAAATTTGTGGTTATTTTAACAATATTGTGAAAGTCTCTGCACTACTTGAAATACGCATAATAATGATAGGCTTTTTTCATTCATACAAACATAATATTGGCTGCTGATAAAAAGAGTAGTAACGAAAGCTTATGATGTAATAATGGGCTTAATTTAAAAATTGAACATTTATTTTAAGTATTTAAGATAGCCAATCATTTAGAATTATACTATCACTCTTGGTTAATCTGATAAAACGTTTTTCTTAGTGTTGAAAGATTACATTCTACAAGATATTTTTAATATATAAATATTAATTTTTAAACAAATTATAGTTTTTTTAAATTTAGTCTAAAAATGCAATATTTTAAGGAAAACATGATGATAGTATTTAAAAATAATGTTTAATTGTTTTATTATTAGGTTACAGTATGCTGGAGATAATTTTGTTAGAGTTACCGGAGATACAGAAAAACATTCTCGGACACAGGGTAAATTTTCTCTCTTTTTCTCTTTTAGTTTAGGTGAATTAAAGTTTAATTTTATGCAAAAGTAAGTCATAGTCATTTCTAGTTGTATAAAATACAATCTGAATTGAAAAACAAAGACAGAATTAATTTCATAATTTTTGTTTATTTAATCAATGAGTTACATTACAATTTATTTAATAATACATGACTTATTGAAATATTGTAATTCATAGGAAAATAAAATATGACATTGATAAGGACCTACTTTGTTTTTCTTTTGCTTTAGGTACAGAATAACTATATTCACAAATTATATTCCTATACATCTTTCTGCAAAACACACACCCACTTTTTTACACCCAAGAAAAATTGTTTCTTTTATCTGGATATATGAATACAGTATTTACTGAAAAAAAATATTCTGAGATCTGTATTCAGAAATAATGAGCAAAAAACACTGTTTACTTATATTATTATTTGTAACAAATAAACAAACTTTATGGTAACAACTAGAAACTGCAACAGTAGATATTTAGACAGTACAAACAATCTCTGTGCACAGCAAAACCTTTTAATTACCAACCTTTTTGATTATTTTGAATGACCATCTTCAGGTAAGATAAAGAATTGAATGATGCATAAAATGGAATGCTTACAGAGGACTAATGTTCCATTTGACACATTGATTTAGTAACTGTGTAACAGAGTAATAGTAAAAGGGCATCTTTGCCAAATGCTGTTCAGTTCTATCCAATGCAATCAATACTCGTATTTGTTTTTGTCTGTTTGTCAGATTCATAATGGAACTTTTCTTGGCTAAACCTCTGAAAGTACTCTGCAGCTTTCCAGGGAAACTGTGGAGTGGGGAAGAAAGCTGGAAAACAATCCAAACTGAGGCCATCAATACACCTTCAGTTTTTGTATCAAAATGTAGAAACCAGACATATCATCATTTCAGACAGACTGTCATTTGTGTTTAGAGTAAACCTACTTTAATCTTCAGAACATTTGAGGATTTTGCAACTTCAATGAAATTAAATAAAACTAATTTTTGTACAGAAAGTTTGCATTAAAATGTTTTTCATTTCAAAAGACCAAGAAAGGCTTACATTTCACTTATAATGCACTCCAACCAGTATGATAATTTGGGGTCAACTGTAAAAAAATTTATGGTTTCACTCCATAATTTTATGCTAATTACACACCTTAGATCATTAAAGGGTTAGTTTTTTCATCTTAGCACACCTTGGGTATGTTATACAGCATATGCTGGACATGTTAAAGTGTATAGATTTTATTTTATTTTATTATTAAGTTGAACACTTTTTCCTTCTTAGAGAGTACTGAGGTCCAGAATATGTTGTTAGTTTGTATTAATTAGTTTCATAGTGGGCTCATAACATTAAACTAGTCACTGTAATAGGGTTCATAAGGTTATGTATAATTATTATCTATATTTATTTTATTAAAATGTGTGTGGGAATATGTTAATTATTATAATTTTTAAGTTATTTTTACATTGAACACACATATAAGAAAGACTAGTGTGTTAGTAAATAACCAAATCTAACTTTTTAGTTTGTCCAAGGTTGCAGAAGAAAGGAAGGCAACTGTAGCTAAATCAATGATAGATTGAGGCATGTTAAATGTTAAAAATCAACTGTTTCATGTTACGTATAAAAGTTACAAAAATTTCTAAGCCATGAAGTTAAAAATTTAAAATATATAACACTATAGATTGTTTGAATATTACATGGAAAATACAAGTTTATTCTATCTCTTGGTATAATTTTCTGTAACAGCTTGTTTCTTGTATAAATCTGTAATAAAATCCAAAAAATCATTCGTTAAAAACATTAATTTTATTTAATTAAAACAGAACAGAATTTTCAGTTTTTGAAAAATGATTTTATAATCATTTATGAAGAATAGAGGCAATAAAATAAAATGATTAAGACAGCAAATAAGGCATTTCTTTTCGTTTTCTTCAGGTCACTACCAGTATTTTCTGACATATTTAGCAATTTCTGAACTAGATAGCATTACAAACATTAAACAAATTTAAAATAAAAATGGTAATATATAATAAAAAGCAATTATTTTTAGATTTAATTAATTTTATATTCTGTACAGTCAAATTAAAAAATCTCGTAAATATATAAATATGTAGAGTACTATATAATTAATTATTAATGCTATTGCAAGGATCATTTAAATATTTAAATTATTTAAGATTAATACTTCATTTTAAAACATGTATTGACACAAGAATTTCTGACAAGTATTTTAAAGTTATTTTATTAATTACAAAAAAGCTCTGAAGTTTAATTTATAAACATTTATAATTTTTCTAGTGTTTGCTTGGGAAGCATATAGAAAAAACGTGGACGTCCACCTCCAGTCTGAACCTACAAGGGCTGAACTTTTGTATAAGGAGTTCGAAGTTAAAAAACAGGAATCTAAATGTAGAATAAAAGAAAATATTCTTGACAAATATGGTGGAGGTGAACATTTGCAAGTCCTTCCAAAGGAACTCATCTTTGGGCAATCGGTAATTATCTTAATATTATTTTTGTATTTCCACAAAATATATTTTAAGTCTATTGATGATATAAAAAATTATAATTTGCACTGACACAATAATGATAAGCACACAAAAATGTAGATATAATATTCTTCTAATGCAACATTCGCATTTTTCACAGAACTACTAAGCTTTCCCTAAACTTCAAAAATAAAATGTTTGTATGCAATTCTTATAATATAAGCTGAGTAAATATGAAGAACCATTGGATTGGTTTAATAATTTGATTTTATTATTACTTCATATTTCAGCAATAGTACTTTAAGGTTTCAAATCTCAACCTTATATCTAACTTTAGATACATAAAGTTTCACAATTTGACAAAACAAACTTGTTAACAATGAAAAATTTAAATGTCTACAAAATTTACAATATTTAGTTTATAATTAGCAAATTTTTGTTAAAGTTGAATTAATACTAATATGTTAGGTAATACAACAGTAAATGTAGAGAGAAAAAAATTCACTTAGTTCTAACAGAATTATTTTTAAACATACAAAGCAAAAGAATTTAGACTTTAATAATTGGTTATTTTAAAAAAAAGTCGGATGTCTTGAATTTTGTTCTTATGCAGGCAGAAGTCAACAACTATTGTGTGTTAAAAAACATTAATTTCCTTCTACCTGACAAATAAAATTGTGCTGTTCTGTACCATCTGAGTATTGTTTTCTTAGCAAGTTGATATCTGATTGCATTTGTTTTTATTTTTGTTATAAGAATTTAAATAAAATTCATTTTTTTCTACTTCAAAATAGATTTTTTTTTCCTTATATTTGTTTTATTTTTTATATTTTTTTCTTACTGTAATTATTTTATTTACTACTTTGTGATAAACAGGACAATGGTAAGCTAATGTTAACACCATTGTACTACAGCATCTATTATATTCACAGTCAAATATCAAAAGGAAATCAAGTTTCATGAAAAATGGACCAAATATTTAAACTCTCACATCACAAATTAAATCTTCAGAAATCTGAGAACCACATTGTTAAACCACTTATAAACCACACACTTATAAACCACATTGTTTTACCACATTGTTTTTCTCTGAAATGTTGATGATAATATTATTGTTGCTTAATCTTTTCTGGATTGTGTTTCTGTTTGTTCAAATTTATTTAGTGTTACTGTGGCTATATTTTTATTGGTATGTCAGCAGGAAAACACGTTTAGAGTATAAAGAAATCAAGTATTAAAATTATATATAAATTATTGATGATTAATTTTTTATATAAAAACTGTACATAATTTACTAAATATTAATGTTTTTGATAAATATTTCAGGAGGATTATGTAGAATATTCTCGGCATGGTGTCATTTTGAAAGGAACTGAGAAACCGGTAGTTCGATCTAAATATGAAGAAGATGTTTTTATCAATAATCATACAGTAAGTAGGTCTGTTTTATATTTCAAATCACCGAAATACCGTTTACTTTTTCATAGAGAAAATTAAAATAAAATGTAATATTCCATATGCAATATTACAATTACCTAATCTTTGATTAAGAGATTAATGTTTATATGGGAAAATATGGAATCTTGGAACCTATTTCCCTATTTCCAACATATATTTTAGTATCTTTGAAAAGATAAATTGTCACCTATTTCCAACATATATTTTAGTTTTTGGCTTAAATTATTTTGATTTATGCAAAACTCACCAAACCAACTAACCTTTGTAAATCAAGAGCTAGGTTTATATCACTTTTTCATATTATAGAAATTAATGTTTCTATGAAAAAATATAGAATCTTGGAACCTATTTTTATATTTCCAACATATATTTTAAATTTCGGCTTAAATTATTTTGATTTATGTTAAACTCACCAAACCAACTAACGTTTGTAAATCAAGAGCTAGGTTTATATCACTTTTTACTTTTCATTAAGAAAATTAAAATAAAATGTAATATTCTATATGCAATATTACAATTACCTAATCTTTGATGAAGAAATTAATGTTTATATGGGAAAATATAAAATCTTGGAACCNTCTACAAGATATTTTTAATATATAAATATTAATTTTTAAACAAATTATAGTTTTTTTAAATTTAGTCTAAAAATGCAATATTTTAAGGAAAACATGATGATAGTATTTAAAAATAATGTTTAATTGTTTTATTATTAGGTTACAGTATGCTGGAGATAATTTTGTTAGAGTTACCGGAGATACAGAAAAACATTCTCGGACACAGGGTAAATTTTCTCTCTTTTTCTCTTTTAGTTTAGGTGAATTAAAGTTTAATTTTATGCAAAAGTAAGTCATAGTCATTTCTAGTTGTATAAAATACAATCTGAATTGAAAAACAAAGACAGAATTAATTTCATAATTTTTGTTTATTTAATCAATGAGTTACATTACAATTTATTTAATAATACATGACTTATTGAAATATTGTAATTCATAGGAAAATAAAATATGACATTGATAAGGACCTACTTTGTTTTTCTTTTGCTTTAGGTACAGAATAACTATATTCACAAATTATATTCCTATACATCTTTCTGCAAAACACACACCCACTTTTTTACACCCAAGAAAAATTGTTTCTTTTATCTGGATATATGAATACAGTATTTACTGAAAAAAAATATTCTGAGATCTGTATTCAGAAATAATGAGCAAAAAACACTGTTTACTTATATTATTATTTGTAACAAATAAACAAACTTTATGGTAACAACTAGAAACTGCAACAGTAGATATTTAGACAGTACAAACAATCTCTGTGCACAGCAAAACCTTTTAATTACCAACCTTTTTGATTATTTTGAATGACCATCTTCAGGTAAGATAAAGAATTGAATGATGCATAAAATGGAATGCTTACAGAGGACTAATGTTCCATTTGACACATTGATTTAGTAACTGTGTAACAGAGTAATAGTAAAAGGGCATCTTTGCCAAATGCTGTTCAGTTCTATCCAATGCAATCAATACTCGTATTTGTTTTTGTCTGTTTGTCAGATTCATAATGGAACTTTTCTTGGCTAAACCTCTGAAAGTACTCTGCAGCTTTCCAGGGAAACTGTGGAGTGGGGAAGAAAGCTGGAAAACAATCCAAACTGAGGCCATCAATACACCTTCAGTTTTTGTATCAAAATGTAGAAACCAGACATATCATCATTTCAGACAGACTGTCATTTGTGTTTAGAGTAAACCTACTTTAATCTTCAGAACATTTGAGGATTTTGCAACTTCAATGAAATTAAATGAAACTAATTTCTGTACAGAAAGTTTGCATTAAAATGTTTTTCATTTCAAAAGACCAAGAAAGGCTTACATTTCACTTATAATGCACTCCAACCAGTATGATAATTTGGGGTCAACTGTAAAAAAATTTATGGTTTCACTCCATAATTTTATGCTAATTACACACCTTAGATCATTAAAGGGTTAGTTTTTTCATCTTAGCACACCTTGGGTATGTTATACAGCATATGCTGGGCATGTTAAAGTGCATAGATTTTATTCTTTGTTTTCATTAAGTTGGATACATTTTTATTTTCAGAGAGTACTGAGGTTTAGAATATGTTGTTAGTTTGTATTAATTAGTCTCATAGGCTCATAACATTAAACTAGTTGCTGTAATAGGGTTCATAACGTTATGTATAGTTATTATCTATATTTATTTTATTAGGGTGTGTGTGGGGATGTTACTTACCATAATTTTTTAAGTTATTTTTACATTGAACACACATATAGGAAAGACTAGTGTGTTAGTAAATAACCAAATCTAACTTTTTAGTTTGTCCAAGGTTGCAGAAGAAAGGAAGGCAACTGTAGCTAAATCAATGATAGAGTGAGGCATGTTAAATGTTAAAAATCAACTGTTTCATGTTACATATAAAAGTTACAAAAATTTCTAAGCCATGAAGTTAAAAATTTAAAATATATAACACTATAGATTGTTTGAATATTACATGGAAAATACAAGTTTATTCTATCTCTTGGTATAATTTTCTGTAACAGCTTGTTTCTTGTATAAATCTGTAATAAAATCCAAAAAATCATTCGTTAAAAACATTAATTTTATTTAATTAAAACAGAACAGAATTTTCAGTTTTTGAAAAATGATTTTATAATCATTTATGAAGAATAGAGGCAATAAAATAAAATGATTAAGACAGCAAATAAGGCATTTCTTTTCGTTTTCTTCAGGTCACTACCAGTATTTTCTGACATATTTAGCAATTTCTGAACTAGATAGCATTACAAACATTAAACAAATTTAAAATAAAAATGGTAATATATAATAAAAAGCAATTATTTTTAGATTTAATTAATTTTATATTCTGTACAGTCAAATTAAAAAATCTCGTAAATATATAAATATGTAGAGTACTATATAATTAATTATTAATGCTATTGCAAGGATCATTTAAATATTTAAATTATTTAAGATTAATACTTCATTTTAAAACATGTATTGACACAAGAATTTCTGACAAGTATTTTAAAGTTATTTTATTAATTACAAAAAAGCTCTGAAGTTTAATTTATAAACATTTATAATTTTTCTAGTGTTTGCTTGGGAAGCATATAGAAAAAACGTGGACGTCCACCTCCAGTCTGAACCTACAAGGGCTGAACTTTTGTATAAGGAGTTCGAAGTTAAAAAACAGGAATCTAAATGTAGAATAAAAGAAAATATTCTTGACAAATATGGTGGAGGTGAACATTTGCAAGTCCTTCCAAAGGAACTCATCTTTGGGCAATCGGTAATTATCTTAATATTATTTTTGTATTTCCACAAAATATATTTTAAGTCTATTGATGATATAAAAAATTATAATTTGCACTGACACAATAATGATAAGCACACAAAAATGTAGATATAATATTCTTCTAATGCAACATTCGCATTTTTCACAGAACTACTAAGCTTTCCCTAAACTTCAAAAATAAAATGTTTGTATGCAATTCTTATAATATAAGCTGAGTAAATATGAAGAACCATTGGATTGGTTTAATAATTTGATTTTATTATTACTTCATATTTCAGCAATAGTACTTTAAGGTTTCAAATCTCAACCTTATATCTAACTTTAGATACATAAAGTTTCAAAATTTGACAAAACAAACTTGTTAACAATGAAAAATTTAAATGTCTACAAAATTTACAATATTTAGTTTATAATTAGCAAATTTTTGTTAAAGTTGAATTAATACTAATATGTTAGGTAATACAACAGTAAATGTAGAGAGAAAAAAATTCACTTAGTTCTAACAGAATTATTTTTAAACATACAAAGCAAAAGAATTTAGACTTTAATAATTGGTTATTTTAAAAAAAAGTCG
This sequence comes from Centruroides sculpturatus, assembly GCF_000671375.1. Taxonomy (NCBI): domain Eukaryota; kingdom Metazoa; phylum Arthropoda; class Arachnida; order Scorpiones; family Buthidae; genus Centruroides; species Centruroides sculpturatus. Next base: position 363,438 of record NW_019384665.1, on the reverse strand, counting down.
GATGTCTTGAATTTTGTTCTTATGCAGGCAGAAGTCAACAACTATTGTGTGTTAAAAAACATTAATTTCCTTCTACCTGACAAATAAAATTGTGCTGTTCTGTACCATCTGAGTATTGTTTTCTTAGCAAGTTGATATCTGATTGCATTTGTTTTTATTTTTGTTATAAGAATTTAAATAAAATTCATTTTTTTCTACTTCAAAATAGATTTTTTTTTCCTTATATTTGTTTTATTTTTTATATTTTTTTCTTACTGTAATTATTTTATTTACTACTTTGTGATAAACAGGACAATGGTAAGCTAATGTTAACGCCATTGTACTACAGCATCTATTATATTCACAGTCAAATGCAGAGTAAATTATTTCTCCCTATCTCTCTTTTAGTTTAAGTGAATTAAAGTTTAATTTCAAGCAAAAATAAGTCATATTCATTTCTATTTGTATAAAATACAGTCTGAATTGAAAAACAAAGACAGATTAATTACAGAATTAATTTCATAATTTTTGTTTATTTAATCAATGAGTTACATTTACAGTTTATTTAATAATACATGACTTATTCAAATATTTGTATTTTATAGGAAAACAAAATATGACATTGATAAGGACATACTTTGTTTTTCTTTTGCTTTAGGTACAGAATAACTACATTCAAAAATTATATTTCTTTACATCTTTTTGCAAAACACACACCCACTTTTTTTACACGCAAGAAAAATTGTTTCTTCTATCTGGATATGTGAATACAGTATTTACTGAAAAATAATATTTTGAGATCTGTATTCAGAAGTAGTGAGCAAAAACACGGTGTATTTATATATATTATTATTTGTAACAAATAAGCAATCTTTATGGTAACAACTAGAAACTGCAACAGTAGATATTTAGACACTACAAACAATCTATGTATGCAGCAAAACCTTTTAATTACCAACCTTTTTGATTATTTTTAATGACCATCTTCAGGTAAGGTACAAAATTTAATGATGCATAAAATGGAATGCTTAATGTTTTATTTTGCACATTGATTTTGTAACTGTGTAACAGAGTAATAGTAAAAGGGCATCTTTGCCAAATGCTGCTCAGTTCTATCCAATGCAGCGAATATCGTATTTGTGTTTATTTGTTTTTCAGATTCATAATGGAGCTTTTCTGGGCTAAACCTCTCAAAGTACTCTGCAGCTTTCCAGGGAAACTGTGGTTTGGGGATAAAAGCTGGAAAACGATCAAAACTGAGGCCATCAATACAGTTTATCACCTTCAGTTTTTGTATCGAAATGTAGAAACCAGACATATCATCATTTCAGACAGATTGTCATTTGTGTTTAGAGCAAACCTATTTTAATCTTCAGAACATTTCAGGATTTTGCAACTTCAATGAAATTAAATGAAACTAATTTCTGTACAGAAAGTTTGCATTAAAATGTTTTTCATTTCAAAAGATTATGAAATACTTAGATATTACTTATAATGCACTCCAACCAGTATGATAATTTGGGGTCAACTGTAAAAAGAATTATGGATACACTTCATAATTTTATGCTAATCACGCACCTTAGATCATTAAAGAGTTAGCTTTTCCATCTTAGCACACCTTGGGTATGTTATACAGCATATGCTGGACATGTTAAAGTGTATAGATTTTATTTTATTTTATTATTAAGTTGAACACTTTTTCCTTCTCAGAGAGTACTGAGGTCCAGAATATGTTGTTAGTTTGTATTAATTAGTTTCATAGTGGGCTCATAACATTAAACTAGTCACTGTAATAGGGTTCATAAGGTTATGTATAATTATTATCTATATTTATTAAAATGTGTGTGGGAATATGTTAATTATTATAATTTTTAAGTTATTTTTACATTGAACACACATATAAGAAAGACTAGTGTGTTAGTAAATAACCAAATCTAACTTTTTAGTTTGTCCAAGGTTGCAGAAGAAAGGAAGGCAACTGTAGCTAAATCAATGATAGATTGAGGCATGTTAAATGTTAAAAATCAACTGTTTCATGTTACGTATAAAAGTTACAAAAATTTCTAAGCCATGAAGTTAAAAATTTAAAATATATAACACTATAGATTGTTTGAATATTACATGGAAAATACAAGTTTATTCTATCTCTTGGTATAATTTTCTGTAACAGCTTGTTTCTTGTATAAATCTGTAATAAAATCCAAAAAATCATTCGTTAAAAACATTAATTTTATTTAATTAAAACAGAACAGAATTTTCAGTTTTTGAAAAATGATTTTATAATCATTTATGAAGAATAGAGGCAATAAAATAAAATGATTAAGACAGCAAATAAGGCATTTCTTTTCGTTTTCTTCAGGTCACTACCAGTATTTTCTGACATATTTAGCAATTTCTGAACTAGATAGCATTACAAACATTAAACAAATTTAAAATAAAAATGGTAATATATAATAAAAAGCAATTATTTTTAGATTTAATTAATTTTATATTCTGTACAGTCAAATTAAAAAATCTCGTAGATATATAAATATGTAGAGTACTATATAATTAATTATTAATGCTATTGCAAGGATCATTTAAATATTTAAATTATTTAAGATTAATACTTCATTTTAAAACATGTATTGACACAAGAATTTCTGACAAGTATTTTAAAGTTATTTTATTAATTACAAAAAAGCTCTGAAGTTTAATTTATAAACATTTATAATTTTTCTAGTGTTTGCTTGGGAAGCATATAGAAAAAACGTGGACGTCCACCTCCAGTCTGAACCTACAAGGGCTGAACTTTTGTATAAGGAGTTCGAAGTTAAAAAACAGGAATCTAAATGTAGAATAAAAGAAAATATTCTTGACAAATATGGTGGAGGTGAACATTTGCAAGTCCTTCCAAAGGAACTCATCTTTGGGCAATCGGTAATTATCTTAATATTATTTTTGTATTTCCACAAAATATATTTTAAGTCTATTGATGATATAAAAAATTATAATTTGCACTGACACAATAATGATAAGCACACAAAAATGTAGATATAATATTCTTCTAATGCAACATTCGCATTTTTCACAGAACTACTAAGCTTTCCCTAAACTTCAAAAATAAAATGTTTGTATGCAATTCTTATAATATAAGCTGAGTAAATATGAAGAACCATTGGATTGGTTTAATAATTTGATTTTATTATTACTTCATATTTCAGCAATAGTACTTTAAGGTTTCAAATCTCAACCTTATATCTAACTTTAGATACATAAAGTTTCACAATTTGACAAAACAAACTTGTTAACAATGAAAAATTTAAATGTCTACAAAATTTACAATATTTAGTTTATAATTAGCAAATTTTTGTTAAAGTTGAATTAATACTAATATGTTAGGTAATACAACAGTAAATGTAGAGAGAAAAAAATTCACTTAGTTCTAACAGAATTATTTTTAAACATACAAAGCAAAAGAATTTAGACTTTAATAATTGGTTATTTTAAAAAAAAGTCGGATGTCTTGAATTTTGTTCTTATGCAGGCAGAAGTCAACAACTATTGTGTGTTAAAAAACATTAATTTCCTTCTACCTGACAAATAAAATTGTGCTGTTCTGTACCATCTGAGTATTGTTTTCTTAGCAAGTTGATATCTGATTGCATTTGTTTTTATTTTTGTTATAAGAATTTAAATAAAATTCATTTTTTTCTACTTCAAAATAGATTTTTTTTTCCTTATATTTGTTTTATTTTTTATATTTTTTTCTTACTGTAATTATTTTATTTACTACTTTGTGATAAACAGGACAATGGTAAGCTAATGTTAACACCATTGTACTACAGCATCTATTATATTCACAGTCAAATATCAAAAGGAAATCAAGTTTCATGAAAAATGGACCAAATATTTAAACTCTCACATCACAAATTAAATCTTCAGAAATCTGAGAACCACATTGTTAAACCACTTATAAACCACACACTTATAAACCACATTGTTTTACCACATTGTTTTTCTCTGAAATGTTGATGATAATATTATTGTTGCTTAATCTTTTCTGGATTGTGTTTCTGTTTGTTCAAATTTATTTAGTGTTACTGTGGCTATATTTTTATTGGTATGTCAGCAGGAAAACACGTTTAGAGTATAAAGAAATCAAGTATTAAAATTATATATAAATTATTGATGATTAATTTTTTATATAAAAACTGTACATAATTTACTAAATATTAATGTTTTTGATAAATATTTCAGGAGGATTATGTAGAATATTCTTATGTAGAATATAATGGTGTCATTTTGAAAGGAACTGAGAGACCGGTAGTTTGATCAAAATGTGAAGATGATGTTTTTATCAATAATCATACAGTAAGTAGGTGTGTTTTATATTTCAAATTCAAAAATACCTTTTACTTTTTCATAAAAAAAATTAAAATAAAATGTAATATTGTATATGCAATATTACAATTACCTAATCTTTGATTAAGAGATTAATGTTTATATGGAAAAATATGGAGTCTTGGAACCTATTTCCAACATATATTTTAGTTTTTGGCTTAAATTATTTTGATTTATGCAAAACTCACCAAACCAACTAACCTTTGTAAATCAATAGCTAGGTTTATATCACTTTTTTATATTTCATAATATAATGTAAAATTATATAATTAATATATTAGATAAAATATATCAAAAGAAAATATAAATTAGCACCTTAATTTGTGAATTTTAAAATAAACAATTTTTTGTTTTTAGATCAATTGTTTTTGGTTTTTTCGAGTTAGTAGTACAATCAATAATACCATATTTTGGTGACACATTGACAAGTTACTATCACATCAGATATTTATGTATAGCATTGAATTAAAATATAGCATTGAATACGTAAAATTTTTTTATATATAAAAAATATGTATAAATAATAGTAGATGAAAAAATTAGTATCAAAATGATTTTATGGCACTTCTAGTAGTAGTTCATGGCACTCTGAGAACCACTGTTTGTTCCAGATGATTGATTGAAGCTACTAAAAAAGCATTACCTTTATTAGAGTAGAATGCAAAATAATACAGATTTTATGATTACTTCTTACACAAAAATCATAAGTGTAATTCAAATTTAGGTATTTGGTTTTTTTTGTTAATTGATGCCAGGAAGATTGTTTTGTTTCCATGGATTACAAATACAACAAGAATAAAAATATGTATTTGCTGACCAATTTAGAACTTCTTAAATTTTGTCATTGGCTAATTAATCATGCATAAATTAGAAATAGATTATCATATTTCTGAAATTACAATCACACACTGGAATTGTAAAACCTGCAGTTTAGAAACACACATAATTAGATAGATAAAAAAAATAAAAGTACTTCCTGAAGCTGATTAGACATCATGATAGAAAGATACACATTCCAAGATGTCTGCTTTTAAAAAAATACAAAATCTTATAAAATTTCTGAGAAATNGTGAACATTTGCAAGTTCCTCCAAAGGAACTTATATTCGCACAAACGGTAATTATCTGAATATTATTTTTGTATTACAACAAAATATATTTTAAGTCTATTGATGATATAAAAAATTATAATTTGCACTGATACAATAATGATAAACACACAAAAATGTAGATATAATATTCTTCTAATGCAACTTTGGCATTTTTCACAGAACTACTAAGCTTTCCCTAAACTTTAAAAATAAAATGTTTGTATATAATTCTTATAATATAAGCTGAGTAAATATGAAGAATTATTGGATTGGTCTAATAATTTGATTTTATTTAAAAGTGTTGAACATGAGATCGTGTTATTAACCAATCACATGGCTTCTTTTCCACCTTTATTTAGTTGATACGGTATCATTTACATATTTCGGGGTTTTTTGCCCCTCATCAGTTAACTAAAATAAGAAAATAGTGTATACAGCATTTAAATAATATTTTTTACAATTAATTTGTACAAATATTATAAAGTACAAGTATATAACTTGCACATACCAGTTTCCTTCGATATGGCACTTGTACACGGTAAGTTTGTATATCACAAATTCAAAGAATGAGGTGATTATAGAGACATAGTAAAATTTTTGTACATCTATTTAAAATGATAAAGTGATATTAAAAATACATGAACTGTTTGGTATTAGCAGAATAAAAGTCTTACTATTATTTTTCTTCTTTCTCCTATCAGAGATGATGAATGTACGTTTTCCAAGTTTATTCAAATACTTCAGTTGGCACATTTATGTTGGCACAAATTTTATAAAATTCTTCTTATAGTCAAATTTCTAGACGAATTTTCTGAAGTATAATCCTTTATAATTTTTGGTTTAGTTTGGACTTTCCACTATCAAGTGTTGTTTTGGATTGTTCACAATGGTCAAAATTTACATAATTACATAGAGTAGTTACAAAGGTTGAAACGAATTTAAGTTTTCTGGTGGTGTTTTAGATAAAAATATTTTAAAAAGGTTTTAATCTATAATATAGTTAACCAGTTTTTATTTATCTTCAAAATGTGGATAGTCTCCCCAATATCACATTTGTAACTTCACTATGTACTCACCTGCATACTTATTTTGCTAACACTTGCTTAATCAACAATTCTTCATAATAATTTAACAAAATTATTTTTAATATTTGGTTCATTAAACTATTCTGTGACATATGATTTAATTGACCATTTTCTTTGATTCACCAAGTTGCAAATGCCATTTTTTGACTGGAACCTGCTGACATAAAGAACAATAAGCAAGGGCAGCTGTCAGTTTTTAAATGGAGGTTAATTTTGAGTGGAGGGAATAGGATTTTTGCCCTTTTAACAAAAATTTCCTAAAATAAGGAAAGAATTGAAACAAAATATAATGACCCCAGAAAGTAAAATAACGTTTGGACTCAATTCCTCACACTACATCAATTATGAGACTTGGACTTACTAGCAGTTGTGCTGGGTTCAGGCAAAAAGTAACAACAAAAAACATTAAAATGAAAACCATATTAAGAATATGGTTAGAAAAAAAGTCAGATGTCTTGAATTATGTTCTTATGCAGGCAGAAGTCAACAACTATTGTCTATTGAAAAACATCAATTTCTTTCTACCTGACCAATGAAACTGTGCTGTTCTGTATCAGCTGAGTATTGTTTTCTTAGCAAGTTGATATCTGATTGCATTTGTTTTTATTTTTGTTATAAGAATTTAAATAAGATCCATTTTTTCCTACTTCAAAATAGATTTTTTTCACTCATATTTATTCTATTTTTTTATTTTTAGTTTTTTCTTACTATAATTAATTTATTTACTACTTTATGATAAACAGGACAATGGTAGGCTAATGTTAACACCATTGTACTACAGCATCTATTATATTCACAGTCAAATATCAAAAGGAAATCAAGTCTCATGAAAAATGGAACAAATATTTAAACTCTGCACCCTCAAAATCTCCTAAAAACATACTCTGTGCTTGCCAGTAACTTTGTATAAGGTAATTTTCTTATTTGAATGTCACCATCTCGCTGGTTATATAGAAAGAGCTGGTGATTTGTGGATGATGGTTAATTCAATCAAACCTTTGCCCTAAAAAGTTTTATTGCATTTGCTCAGAGTTGAAATGCATAGAGAACAAACTAACAAACTTTCTTCTTTATATATTAGATAACACTAATTATAAGATTAGTTTCTTTATTGAATTTTATCTTCAAAAGTTGTTAATGATTTTATGTATTGATGTTAGAAATGCTGTCTCTCTAGTTAAAAAAAAATTAAATGAAAAAATTTACTGATTATTAGGTGTATTTCAATTGATGTTTTATTTCCAGTTTAAGCAAGGATGTTTTTTTGATCATATATTCCTATTTTATTTACAACAAAAAATATTTTTTAATAATAATAATAATTTACTTAGTTTGGTGATTTGCTTTCTATCCTTATGTTGCAGTATGAATCCGATCACTAAGTTTTTTGCTCTATGAAGGACTTATCACACTATTGATATTGTCAGAGTAATCACTCCGAAATGGATAGCCAGGTTGAATATGATGATGGTATATGCATATTGGACGGGTTGTCTATCTCTCTGGCTGTATTTGCTACAATTTGGCAGATTTATGGGCATCTACAAAAATACAGTGGTTTTTGTTACAAACATTTGGGTTTATGATTAAAATAGTTTGAAATTATGGTTTTTTATACATACATAAAAGGTACAATCTATTTTGTTGGTAATGCGTGGATGACTTTATTTTCAGGATTTTTCACAGATGTTATGTTTCCATACAAATAGAAATCAGAGATTATAATTGTTGCTTAATGAAATTAACTGTGAAGTAAACAAACTATGAAAATGAATGTAGTACAAAGTTACAAACAAGATTACAGTTACAAAAGTAAGAGCTGTTTTAAGAAAGGTTACACAAGTTTTTGCAGCTAGTTGGCTTGTACAAACAATGTTTTCTACTACAGAATTGATGCTACTATAGGGTGGTATCCTGTTTTGGTGATATAAGTATTACCTGCTGTCTAATAGGTTTCAAATGTTTAAGTAAGGATTCCAGATGAGATCTAGTTGTACCTGTGTTTTTGTTTATTCTTACATTATCATAGATTTTGATAATTTCTATATGTTCATATAATTTATGTTTGGTAGTATTTCTTTTGGTTTTAATATTTTTAACAGATCTATTAATATTGCAATTATGGAATACACAGTGTTTAACAACAGTGGAGTTTTTAAGGTTGTACGAGGGCTATTTTGTAAATAAGGTCTGTCTGTGAATGAGAGTGAGAATGACGTGCCATCCCAGCACTGTCTGCTTTGAGCATGCTTTGTGCACGTTTAGACACCATTTGCAGCTGTATCGTCTGTCTGTGTGCTGAGCTGTAAAAGTTTATAATGTTTAAGAGAATTGAGTCACCTGCCGACTGTGAGATACGATCTGTTATTCGATTCTTGAGGGCTAGAAACTTGGCAGCAGCGGAAATTCACCGTCAGATTTGTGAAGTTTATGGTGATAATGCTATGAGTGACAGTAAAGTTCAAAAGTGGGTGAGAATGTTCAAGGACGGGCAGGTTAATGTGCATGATAACCCGTGCCCTGGCTGACCTCCTATGATTTCTGAAGATATGGTTTGTGATGTGGATAACAAAATTTGAGAGGATTAACGATTCACGATTTCAATGCTACCAATTGAATTTCTGCAGGCTTCAAGATCAGTTTTGTATACCATTGTTTCAGAGAAACTGAATTATCGAAAATTGTATTCTCGGTGGATTACAAGACTACTTTCTGATGATCAGAAAACAAAAAGATTGGGCAGTGCTTTATCGTTTTTAACTCAATACGATCAGGAAGGAGACGAATTGTTGGACCACATCATTACAGGAGATGGGTGTCTCACATGACTCCTGGTCTAAGCAACAGTCAATGGAATGGGACACACATCTTCGCCAACCAAAGTGAAAGCCAAACAGTCCATTTCAGCACGGAAAATTATGGCAACTGTCTTTTGGGACAGGAAAGGGATTTTGTTAGTGGATTTTATGCCGAGAGGCACAATGATCAATTCTGATGGCTATTGTGTGACCTTGAGAAAATTCTGTAGTGTCATATTAAACAAGCAGTGTGGTCTACTGTCTTGCTGTGTGGTGTTGCTCCATGACAATGCAAGGCCACATGTTTCTGCACAAACACAAGGAACAACTGTATCATCTACCTTACAGTCCAGACCTTGCACCCAGTGATTTTCATCTGTTACGATACTTAAGGGAGTTTTTTGGTGGCCAACGGTTCAATGACAAACTGAAAACTGCAGTCATGGATTCGGCTTTTTTACAGGTGGCAGATTTCTTTGAAGTTGGAGTTCAAAAAATTGTTGAGCAGTATGACAAATGTTTGAACAAAAATGGAAATTATGTAGAAAAGTAGATAAAAGTATGTAGAATATGGGAAAAAAACATATTTGCAGTATTTTTCTTCTTATTAAAAAAACGGACCTTATTCAAAAAATAGCTTATTTTATAGCATTGATGTGTTAAAGTTTATTTTCAATTTTTTTTTTTGTTTATCAATGTAAGTGTGGTTACAACTACATGAAAACTTATAAACCACATTGTTTTACCACATTGTTTTTCTCTGAAATGTTAATGATAATATTATTGTTGCTTAATCTTTTCTGGATTGTGTTTCTGTTTGTTCAAATTTATTTAGTGTTACTGTGGCTATACTTTTATTGGTATGTCAGCAGGAAAACACGTTTAGAGTATAAAGAAATCAAGTATTAAAATTATATATAAATTATTGATGATTAATTTTTTATATAAAAACTGTACATAATTTACTAAATATTAATGTTTTTGATAAATATTTCAGGAGGATTATGTAGAATATTCTTATGTAGAATATAATGGTGTCATTTTGAAAGGAACTAAGAGACCGGTAGTTTGATCAAAATGTGAAGAAGATGTTTTTATCAATAATCATACAGTAAGTAGGTGTGTTTTATATTTCAAATTCAAAAATACCTTTTACTTTTTCATAAAAAAAATTAAAATAAAATGTAATATTGTATATGCAATATTACAATTACCTAATCTTTGATTAAGAGATTAATGTTTATATGGAAAAATATGGAGTCTTGGAACCTATTTCCAACATATATTTTAGTTTTTGGCTTAAATTATTTTGATTTATGCAAAACTCACCAAACCAACTAACCTTTGTAAATCAATAGCTAGGTTTATATCACTTTTTTATATTTCATAATATAATGTAAAATCATATAATTAATATATTAGATAAAATATATCAAAAGAAAATATAAATTAGCACTTTAATTTGTGAATTTTAAAATAAACAATTTTTAGTTTCTGGATCAATTGTTTTTGGTTTTGTTGACTTAGTAGTACAGTTAATAATTCAGTAGAGTCCCGTAAACTCGGCAGTCGATAACCCAACAGTCCGAATAACTCGGCTACACCCTGGCACGGCGAAAAAACATCCCTAGTTAATTTTCATTATAGACAGCTTTATGGCTCAAAGTATTTTTCTGATGTTTGTCTTTCAGGTAAATTACTGTACACTGTGTATTCATTAATTTTCATTTTCATGTAGTAAAAGCTCTATGTTTTCATTAAGTATGTACTTTTCCTTTGTTTAAGGGTATTTGGGCAGTTAATTTTTTGTTGTATTTTCAAGCAAACAATACATAAAAGTACAGTACAGTATTTTCTAAGTAAACACTCTTACTTATTCTTTTTTAACCCCATTTCCGATAACCCTGCGTTTTCCAAACTCGGCCACCTTCAGTCCACATTAGGCCGAATTTTCGAAACTCTACTGTACCATATTTTGATGGCACATTGACAAGTTACTCTTACATCAGATATTTATATATATATATATAGCATTGAATACATAAAAATTTTTTTATATATAAAAAATATTTACAAATAATAATAGATGAGAAAATCAGTATCAAAATGATTTTATGGCACTTCTAGTAGTAGTTCATGGCACTCTGAAAACCACTGTTCCAGATGATTGATTGAAGCTACTAAAAAAAGCATTACCTTTATTAGAGTAGAATGCGAAATAATAATACAGATTTTATGATTACATCTTACACAAAAATCATAAGTGTAATTCAAATTTAGAGATTTAGTTTTTTTTATGTTAAATGATGCCAGGAAAATTGTTTTGTTTCCATGGATTACTAATACTTTCATTCAACAACAAGAATAAAAATATGCATTTGATGACCAATTGAAAACTTAAATTTTGCTATTGGCTAATTAATCATGCATAAATTAGAAATAGATTATCATATTTCTCAAATTACAATCACACACTGAAATTGTAACACTTTTAGTTTAGAAACACATATAATCAGATAGATAAAAAAATAAAAGTACTTCCTGAACCTGATTAGACATCATGATAGAAAAATACACATTCCAAGATGTCTGCTTTTAAAAAAATACAAAATCTTATAAAATTTCTGAGAAATCATAAATTATGCTAAAGTGTATAATAATGTTTTTGCTGCAAGATGTTACAAAATGGACTAAATACAAGTATAAAAATGAAATTGTATTTGAAGAAGGTACTAGAAACTGCTCACACCACCATATGGCTAAAAATGGTGAAAAAAATGAAAAAATGTAGAAATTTTGTAACTAAACTTATATAAGAATATTAAAAAATTACAATAAAATGGATACACTACTCAAATACCTTATAAACTGCAGCCAAATTTATTATCAATTTCAAACGTTTCCGGTCATCTTTAATGACCTTTATCAAGAACTAAAAAAATCGAAAGCATTCGATTTTTGTTAGTTCTTGATAAAAATCATTAAAGATAAACGAAAGCGTTTGAAATTGATAAGAAATTGATAATAAATTTGGCTGCAGTTTATAAGATATTTGAGTAGTGTATCCTTGTTACCAAATGCAGTCTACGGAGCGATTACAAGAAAATTGTATTAATATCACTTTTAATTAAAATAAATAAACAAACATCTGTAAAATAGAAATGTTTCACTTGTATTAAAAATTAAAATAAAGCTTTGTGCTTCTGAAAAATACAGTAATTCATTATTATTAGTTTTCTGTAAGTATAGGTATGTTTTCTGGAAAAAGAAATTTTTATAATTTGTTTTCATAAATTTAAATAAACAAACATCTGTAAAATAGAAATGTCTCACTTGTATTAAAAATTAAAATAAAGCTTTGTGCTTCTAAAAAATACGGTAATTGATTATTATTAGTTTTCTGTAAGTATAGGTATGTTTTCTGGAAAAAGATTTTTATAATTTGTTATCATAAATTACAAAATTAATTACTTTGAAATTTAATTATTAAGAAATTTTTTCTAACATTGAACTTTTTACTCTTTTAAACAGTCTGTCTGGGGTTCGTATTGGTGTGACGGTCTTTGGGGATATAAATGTTGTCATTTGTTCATCAAGAATTCTTATTGCACTGGAAATAGTGGAAAAGAAGCTGCTGAACAGGTAATGCAATTTTTTATTAATAAAGTAGGATAATTTTGTATAATGCCTACTACCATATATACTGTACAGTACATTTATTAATATGTCTGCTAAATATTCTGCTTACTCAAATTTGAACAGGAATCTAAAGGCATATCTACACGATCAACCAAATACTGTTTTCGATGTATTTAATTTTTAATGTCATTGATGTTTTTAATGGTGCCAATTCTATGAGCTATACTATATGTTTATTTCTCTTGTAATAATAACTGGAAGCCATATTTCAAAGATTAGACCTTGACCAATACTCAGTTTTCCATATTCTTTGTCCAAATTGCCATTTTGTTACATGACAAAAATGCTTTATCTCAATTGGTTGGAGGTTTTAAGATCTTGAATCTAGTAGAACAACATTCTACTTTAGAATTCTCAAATTTAAGAACTTTGAAAAGATAAATTGTCTGCTCCACATTATCAAAGTAGCTTGAATACGATTTTTACATTTCAGAAATTTGATTGAATAGGTGCACCTTAAGAGAAAGTTTCAAAACTATTATGCCTAATCATTTTTTATTGAGACAGAATGTATTTATAAATGAAAATTAGTTATTTAGTGTCGTTTGAATTTTTTTCGTTGTATTGATTTTTGCATCAGCATTACCCATTCTTCTTTCATTATGCCATTCTTAATCGTTATTTGAAGAAAAGAGACTATTATTGATTCTCTCATCAGTACCTTTTGGATAAATTCTAGAAATTTATGACTTGTATAAAATTAACCAAAATTGGAGAATTATAATGGGTTTTTTCCCTTTAAAATATTATATATAGCCCATAATCTTAGTATATATAAGAATATTAAAGAAATGAAACTGGTCAATTTTATTTAATCATCATTGGAGTTAATTATTCATATATTTCAATTTAAATAAAGGAAAATTGTTGTAAATTTACTGTTATGGTAGAATTCCAATTATTTGTATGCCAATCATCAAACCTCCATTATCAGGTCATGCTTTTCTCCCAAAAAAAGTTCTTGACAGATATCCCAGACCACGAGAATAGTAAATATGTACCCATTGTCACTCCTGTAAACAAAAGGTACTGAACAAAAATATATCTATTCATGCAAAAAAATATATAATTTAGTATCTAGTTACATGCATTAAGAACTTCACTTTTGATTCTTTAACAAAAATGACTGAAATATGTTTCTAATTTGAATTAATTATGTAACTCTTATTATTCAAGTTTTGTTGCTTGAAAACTGACAAAATATTATTTTTTCCAGGCCTCGCGTGTAGTAATCTTGCCACCAGACAATGATGATGACTTAATAGAGCAAGTAAATGAAGAAACTCCCAAGGAACAAGATGTACCAATAACCACTACTAAACCTAAAGCATTAATTGAGGTTTGTAATGCATTTACTTTTAAATATAAATTATATATTGATAGTCTAGGACAGTGCTTCTCAACCTTTTCTTGTGCATGGCACACCTAGGTACTTTCCAGAATTCCATGGCACTACAAGTAAAAGTATACAAAAAATATAGATGTTGGAAAGAACATACCAAAAAAAGTATTGATTTGTTGTTATTTACATGTGATGATATAAAAAATATTTAAAATTATTATTCTCAATATCCAGTGGGTAGCTGATGAATACGTAGATTTAGTATATGTCTCTTTAATCCGAATTAGTAAAAAACGGTAACTTTCTCTCAGCTATAAGGTTATGTACTCCTTTATTGAAAATCACAAATGCATTTCAGGCCTATATGAGCCTCTCTTCAGTGTAAATGCTGTTCTTTTTATCCATTTTATTTTCAAATAGTTCTCAATATCTGGCCCAAAATGCATTTGTGATTTGCAATAAAGGAGTACCTAACCTTATAGCTGAGAGAAAGTCTACCGTTTTTTACTCATTCGGATTAAAGAGACATATACTAAATCTGTTTAAAATTAGTTTATAACTGATTTTTTTATTTCTTATTTTTATTTTATTTCTTCACAACCCCAAAATCACCCTGAACAAAATGTCATGTGAAAAGCATGTGATTGGGGTCTCAACTCTGTGATCATAGGTACATATGATGGCGACATCACATACTTGTCGCTTCACAAAAATCAAAATGGTAACTGTGACATATGACTTGCCAAATTTATATATACCCAAATTCTGTGAAATATTGACTACAAAGGTTTAAAAATTTGAAGCTTGTTAAAATTCCTTCTGTCACAAATGTCAGTAACAATAAATATGTAATAGCTAATTCATTTACCTTTTGAAACATGTACTTATCATATTCACTTGTTCACCATAAACTCTGTATTTTTTCTCCTTTGGAGGCATTGGGCCATGGCACACTAATTGTGGAGCTCTGGTCTAATGTACAGTATATCTCTAACTCAACTAGCTCATTCTGCAGTCCAGATTTGGACTGCAGAATGGCTTTGTCTGAACCACCAACCAATTCCAGTTTCTAAACCTTTCACTTTTGTATTTATGGCTAATGAGTTTTCTATCAATATTGTATTTTCTCCTAATATAGCCATTATTGGTGGTTGTGAAAACAAACAAATTGTAACACTTATTTTCCTAATTGTATTTTTGGGATTCAGGTTATAACATGTTATATCAAACTTATTTTAGCTTGTAATTTATCCACAGGCAATATTCAAAAGTTTGACAGTAATGTACAGATGAAATATTTCTGATGATTATGATATCAAAAGGTTCAACAACAATTCTCTAAAACTATACTTCTATGTATTGTCTTGATAAACAGTAATTAAAAAAGCACACTTACATTACTCATCCTTGAAATAAACTTTCAATATTAAAGGATAAGTTAACTAACTGGTAGAACATTTCATTAAATCAGGTGGTAAATGATCATTCATCCTTCAATTGGACTTCTAACATACTATGTATGGTGTCATACTAGCATGAATCAGTTTGCATTCCTTTATTTAAATTTATGTTGTTTTCATGCTTCCAAATTTCCACATGTTCTTTAAATTTCCTTTTAAATTGTTAATTTTCTTTATGAAGAACTTTAATTTTATCTATATCTGGATTGCAAAGACACTCCTTTACATGCTGAAGCCATGGAAAATTTCTATACTTTTATAATATAGCAGTTAGGAGTTCCTTAATTCTTGTATTTAATTTCCTCTTTTTTTTTCTCCTCTATAAACTTTAGATGGTTGTCAAACTTTTGAATATCTCCTGGAGGTAAATTAGATATGTATAATTGTGAGTGGCAAAATAGTTTTACTTTGTTAGTGTTTAATTCTGCATAATAATTACTTATCAAGCATATTGTATTATTTAGATGTATTGCTGAAGAGGAATCACTAATGTATTGTGATTCAAAATGCATTTAATTTTATCCTAGCCTGAAAATAAATTTGTTAATACAAATTTATTTTCAAGTGTCAGTAGAATCATTTGACTCATCCAATGTAAGAGAATAAGATGAAAAATAGGAAAATAAGTTACATCAAACCCATTTTTTTAGCTTGTAAACCAAATTAATGATAATTTTGATACTAATCTGCTTTGTTGTCACTTGTCTAGAACCACTGCAAACTAACATTCTTAAATATACTCACAGAAATATATTCACTGAAAATAAATTTGTTTTGTAACTTATTTTCCTATTTTTCACCTTATTCTGTTACATTGGATGAGTCAAGTGATTCTACTGACACTCCTTGATTGGCCATTTTTTTGGGATTATTTAATGGTGATGAATTTGTGGAAAACTTTCACAATATGCTTATCCTGGAGAGAGAATGAGAATAGAAAATATTCAAGTCCTCAACATCTTCAATTCTTTTGCCTTGAGTGGGAAAGAAACTATCTGTGACAATTGATGGTACTCCTGCAATGTCTGATTGTGAACTATGTGGGCTTGTCAAAACCAAAAATCACAGTGATGTATTTTCTTACTGTTTTATCTATCAAACAGTTCTTTGTGCTAGGCTTTTGGAAGAATCCTCTGTAATCATGGATAATGCTACATTCTTTAGTCCATTTGCTGTAACTTCACATATGAAATATGTTAGGATCATTGATATCTAATATATTTATTCTCTTTCAATCTAATTACAATGAAATAAAAGTTTAATGGTTACAATGATCTGGACTGGATTCTAGTTACATCCTATTCAATTGACCAACCCCAAACAAAGATGTACATGAATCACATGTGTAGAGATAACCAACCAGATCCCTGGTTGTTAAGTTATCACATGTGCAAAAACAACCAACACAACAAAAGGAAGGAGCAATGTGGCCACTTCATTATTGCAATACATACTACAAAATGTATCCTTCTGCATCACCTATCTCATTGTAGAAGCAACATTCACTCTCTCCCTGAAAAAACTGTGTGCAAAGTTTACATCATCATCTGAGTTATACTTTGTATCATTTCTCCTTTCAGTCTACATCATTATCTGTACTTCCTAAAACAGCTGCTATTTCTGAACTGTTTTCAGAACAAAGAAGAAAGGTAATGTTTACTTTCAGCCAATTGTGGATCTGCAGTGAGCATTTTCTTTTTTTCGCATACATAGTTTAGATTTTAGTCTTCATTTTCATTTCGCATACATAGTTTAGATTTTACAACTACCCTTCATATAGGACACTTTTTTACAAGCTAAAATCTTCTAAATCATCATCTAAAAACTGTCAATTTAATAACTATGATTTAAAGTCCATTAATTTAATGATGAGAATTGTTGACCTTTCAATCCTAGATAACAGAGTACTGTTTTTGCTAACTATTTTTTACAGAAGCATGCATGAAGTTACAGCAAATAGACTATAGCTAACTTTGTTCCTGTAAAAAGATCTCAGAAGGTGACATCTTTTTTTACAGGAATGTGAAACCAAAAATACTAATCTGTGCTGCATAACAAATGTCCTTTGGCTAAGCAAAGGATTGGATTGATGGGATAAAACAACATGGCACTTGAGCAATCTGCCAAGGGGAATGTCACCTGGGAGGATTTTTATGGAAAACTGACCCCTAGTTAGATGTCAGAAACATGAAAAAAATGCAGAGATCGCCAAGCAGCCAGACTGTTGATGAGGCACAAACTTATCTGCCATCTTTTGATGAAAAAATTTCCTGGACAAATAAGTTTTTAAACCTAGAAAATTTAAAAAAAATGTTTCCTATAACAGATAACACTTCATCCTTTTTTACACACATCAGGAATTAACAGCCTTCTGGGCAGAGTTGATCTTTCGTTAGAGGTTTCTCATCTATTTCAGTATGTAAAATGTTAAAATGTTTTACATATTTTAACATTTACATATGTAAACTTTTTAATCAAATGTATAATTTTTAATTGATTGTGCCATTGCCATAAGGTAGATTTTAATGTTTTGTGTATTGAGGCAGACAAATAGCCTCTAAAGAAAGGTCAACTCCACCCGGAAGACTATTAATTCCTGATGTGTGTGAAAAGGATGAAGTTTAAGGACATATATTATGTATTGTTTGTTACAGGAAATTTTTTAATAAATTTTCTAGTTCATTTATCAACATTCAGTGATTTTATCCATTTAGTTACTAGTGAGCTGCTAATCATTTTGGTATTCTTTTCTGTTACATTATTTAAAGGAAATTTTAGTTCTGGTCTACAACACACTCCTACCCATGAAATTCCAGATTGTTCTTACCTACTACTAGCAGTCTTAAAGAATAACATTAAGCATTAAGCAATAACAACAACATTAATCATACCACAACAATAATAATTCAGAGAATTGATTTAAGAGAAAGTTAGACAATCATAGCCATATACTAAATATTCTTAAACAATTCACTTCACTTCCAGAGATTACTGCAAGAAGCAAATAAAGTTTAGTGTCAACGAATGTAAATGAGACAGGCAGAACATAATTTATAAAGCCACTTTATACCATTTGGTATAAAAGTAGACGAGAACCAAATTGATGGTCGAGACGGTGCACAATAGCAGCGCTAGGTGATCGGTCTCATCCCGAGTAACAAGTATTCAAAAAAATTTGAGTTTAATTAATTTTAAAATTAAGAAACAATTATTATTATTGCTAAAAATTTAACAATGAAATTAATCTTTGTTGCTGTTATTAACATATGGAGCAATTGTCAACCCATGCTAGAATTATGCAAAAATAATGTAGTATAAAGATGGTGATGAATGATCTGAAAGATTAAGAACCCATTATAATTATTTTTGTTGATTGAATTTATGTAAGTGATTGCTATATCTTATGTGGGTAGAATCAAGATGAATTAATTACATATGGAGGGTTCAGTTATAAAGTGAATAGACTTTATGCAAACCCTTTTAGAGATAGTGAGTTATTTAGGAATTATTATTTTAATTTATAAAAGAAATCAAAATACACTAATGGGTACTATGTATATTTAATGCATTATATAACTTATCATCTTTCCAAACATAAAATGCAGAAAGATTACAAATAACTTAAAATTTCTTTTATCATCTACATTGTATTTAAATTAGATATTTTGGATAATTATATATTTCCCAATTAGAAGTTCAAGTGAAAAAAAAAAACTATGTGAAGTGCATTGAAATATCTTTATTAGCAATTTAAGAAATGTTATTAAATAGTTAAATCAAATTTAGGACAGTTTAATTAAAAATTAACAATACAACTTGCAATACACATGTTAATCAAATTTCATGTTAAGCAAAGGATACCTGTATTTTTATTTATTAATTAATTAAATATCAATGATTATTTCTGTCTTTTATCTTTTACTCTCAGACTGCAAATGCAGATGTTATGTTATGGTACATCTTTTTATTCAAAAGAATTACATAATTAAACAACTTAAATCAAAAATAAAATTTTCCTTTTGAATAGTTACTGTGTGTTTTAAACTTTTAAAATATTTCTATTCTTTTTATTTAATTTTAGCTCTATCAAGAACAAATGCTAGAGAAAAAGAGACAGAAACGCTTGAAGAAGAAGCGACGTCAGAGAGAGAATGCCAAAAGAAGAGCCGCAAAGAAGAACGAAAGTTCGGAGAGCGAATCCATCGATTCGGATACTTCGGATGAGGAAAAATTAAATAGAAAGAAAACCAAGAAACTGAAAAAGGTATTTATCATTTATAATTTTAAATAATGAAACAAAGTTTCTCCCGTATAATTTGATCGTATAGTTTGTGGCATTGTCCAATATCATCTTTTCTCTTTACCTACTTTCTTACAAACCCATTCTGCAAATTTTCCCATAAAATACGACAGATATTCCAAGTTTAGACGATGAATTAGACGTTGCAACTTACGGATCCATCCGCCACAATGCATTTTATTTTGCATTTGTTATTTCCATTTTGTCTAATAATCTTAGCCAGTTACACATAACCTAAATAATGAAATTGTTTTATTAATATACTAAGTGCTGGTGATACCATTTAACCGGTTACTGTTCCTTTGCCCAAATACTAGTAATTTACTTTATCATTTTGGACATAAAACCCGATTATACGTTAATAATAAATACTTTCAAAATATTCTTTTCCACCAATTGATACTTTCAATAACATTTCTTAATGTTTCTTCAAGATACATAATTTAAAGTGATATATTGCTCTGCCAAGGTTTTAAAAGTGATTTGTAAGTATCAGAAATCAGAAATATTAAGTTTTATTTTTTTGTGGGAGTGATTGATGGGTAGTTATTTTTAGATTGGCATTGTTTTATTTAATGGTGTTTGATATTTTCTATTAAATTAGATCATTTTCAAATTTTTTACTCTCCTTCCTCATTTGTTTATCTGTATTACTGCTAACCTAAACCTAATTACACATTTGACCACTCCAGTGCTTTCCAGCTACACCAAGATAAGACATTTTAACACATACTTATAGCAAAATAAAACTAATCGGTTTTGTATTAATTTATAGTGTTCATTTTTACCTCTCACGGTCGAAGATTCTTTGTACATTATACTAAATCTTAAAACGTCTTACTTCTATTATCTTTGTGCTTGGGAGAAAGGGGAAAAATATAGGTATTACCGCAGAACTACCGTATGACGAAAGCCCGTCCCTTTTTTGAACGAATTCGTTTATTTATTGTAAACGTCACAACAGAACTAATGCTCTACAGACTATGCATAATATAGCACTACTTTTGCTGTGCTGGAAAGATCACTCTTGCCCGAATAAATGTTAAAATGTATGTTTTTTCCTTTGCTAGGAAACTAGAACGAAAGGATTCTGTAACCGAGTCATCTACGGTGATTGTCCTATTAGTTTTTGAATTAATTGGTCGAGAAGTGACTTTTGTTACCACGGTAACACTATTCTACACGAGCGGAGTCGATCTTTCTTTAGAGGCTCTTCTTTGTCCAATTAAGTGTGGGCAAAGAAGAATCTCTAAAGAAAGATCGACTTCTTTAATGCAAAATTGTATTCCGGCAGTTGCAAAGGCTATTTGTAAGGTTTTGAATTCTTATTTATAACTTATTTTCCACTAATAAATGAAGATTATATATTAGAAACTGTCATCCTAAATTTAAAAAAAATTTCAATTGGAATTTTTCCAAGTGGTTTCATAATTCAGACCAAGTCAAAATATTGATTAAGGGGTTAAGCAAGTTTTCTGATGCTTTAATAGACAAACAAGTGTTTGGACACCAAAAACGGTGTCCAAACACTTCTCCAGCTACGATTGTTAGGAGAACATACCACCGACGTAAATGTTTGTTTAAGAAACTATGCATTAATAACATTTTCTCTCTCACTTGTCTTTCTATCGTTGCTCGATTTGTTGGAAGTTTTCTATTACCGTTTTTTTTTTATAGGATAAGTAGAAAATATTTACCTTTTTATTTTCTTAAACAGGCTCTGGAAGAAGAGGAGGAATCTAAAAGAAAAGCGGATCGGCTGTTGGCCATGGACGAAAGGAAGAGACCGTACAACAGTATGTACGAAAGCAAGGCACCCACCGAAGAACAGATGGAAGCCTATTACATAAAACGGCAAAGACCCGACGATCCTATGGCCGCATTTCTGACCAAAGACTAATACGCACAGTACATATTGAATGATTTTGTAACTGTTTGTATATAATATAAGTCGTATTCGTCTACTCTGTTTATTAATAATCGACTACGATGTTTATTAAAGTATTATAAAGTCGAATTCTTCGCTAAAGAATAAATTATAGTACTGTATCTACCAAGACTCCTTTCGTCACGAAACTAAAATTCCTTCGTCGTCCGTTATATAAATTTAAATGCGATACGACCCAGATTATCCGGGATAGTTCGAACACGCTGCACCTAGGCCCACCGAATCATTTTGGATTAAATATAGATTTATAAGGGCACTTTTAAGCCTCCGTTTGTACGCTAAACTTACTTTTCTTATTGTTTGTGTACAGTCATTCATAAAAGTGGAGTATTCGTTTACGGGCTCGTCTCGGATAAGCGGGGGGGTTATAATAACGACAAACTCCAAAAAGTGCAAGCTACAAAATGCAGGCTGGACATAAAATGCAGAAAAACATGAGTAGGAAGACATCTTCAAGTATTAAGGTCTGTTCACGCGTATCGGTGACGTGTTCCCTGGGTTCCGTGAAATTTCGTCAATGTCGACGATAAATATCTTTGCTTTGAATTCGATCTAAGTATTCACACATCTGGCATAGGCCATATATTTTAGTATTCGGTGTCCACCATCGGTATCTGTACCAGAATTTAAAATATCAATAATAATTTGATTTTTCACTGACATTGTTTTGTGTAGTCTATTTGTGCATATACCGGTATTATTTTATATAAAAATGTTTGATAAATTGTTTAATATTTTATTTATATAGTTATAAAATTTTTGTTTTTTATGTATTGTATTTTTATTATATTATATTTCGACTTTCCCAAACCAGCTAACTAACTATTAGTGATTTCTGGAGTTTTTTTTTATCGTTCTTCATCCAAAACTACGGCAATAATTGCTAATTCTGTGTCTGAACGTCGTCATTTCAAATATCACCGACGTGACACCGATCATACTGCGTGGATAACTGTTATAGGCGTCACTGATAGTCGCGGATGTCATTGATATGTGAGAATAGACCTTTAATGTACTACTAAGCCACATCATTTCTCTAGAAAATGTCGTTCCTGATCCAAAGAAAATTCGAGCAGAACCCTTTCCTCATCCCGAGAACGTATTGACATCGAGATTCTTGGGAATGGCCAGTTTCTCGGCTAAGATTTCGCTAAACTTGCTGGTTGTAATTAAAGTATTGTACGAGTTGTTGGCTCGGCGATATCGAATGGGTCTGGAACAATGCTCAATTCCATTCGTTTTTTAAAGAATTCCATTTTAGCATTGTACTTTCCGTTAAGCCTCCTCCCATATTAAATCTCACTATAGATTGCATTAAATGCCTCCTGTTTTAGCATTGTAAGATGCTTTTAAAAGTGCACGTTATCACTCGATCCATCTTCACCTGGACTCTGCAGAGTACTGCCACAAAGACGACACCGTAATGAGCTCAAACCTAATAGCACTTGCGTGCAAAAAGTATTATAAACAGATTGAGAAGGAACACTTCATATTATGAAATTGTGATAAATTCTCAAATTTTATATTGAAAAAAACTATACGCATACAGAGTGATCGTAAGCTCCTTGTCTCCACACTTGGCTAAAAGGACCCCGACAGTCTCGCATCTAGGATGCAATGAATAAAACCATGTCTCGTGGATTAGTTTTAACATAAAATACAAACGTGGCAAGCAACTATTAGTTGTCGACATTCCCTTAAGAAAGCCAGTAATGTCAACCAAGAACTAGCAGAAGAGAGATTTGCTGTACTGTACAATTATCATTGCACACTATTCTGCAAGTGTGAAAAATTAGTAAAAATAATTAATAAACAAGTAAAAGACCTCATTTATTTAGAACTGACAGAATACTGCAAACATGGTTGACCCAGCATAAGTTGTATCCAAGTATACTAATCAAAACGTTGGCCATCCAGTAAATTATTTAATGTAAATTTGACAAACGTTTTCGATCTTACATTAAATTATTTACTGGATTGTCAAGATTTTGGTTGACGTACTTAGGTATCGATCTAGTTATCGGGAAGAAGTTAAATAAATGAAAAGGAAATGTAACGTAGGTCTAATAAAAAATGCCAACGAAATTTACTTATTAAACATAGAAACGAAAAGCATAAAAGTAAATCAAATCAAATAAAAGCAAAAAAAAAGTAAATTCCGGAATTCCACAGACGAAAATTAACACATTTTTCTCCATAATTTAACATTAATACGTTTATAAAATTATTTTTCAATCGCCGGAAACCATTCGAGAAATTCGTTTCTCACGCGACATTAACGCATAATAAGTGGCATTCCCAAGGCGTAAATAATTTCTATGAATTTTCATATATATTACACGTCACGGTCCATTTGCACCCACCTTATCAATGGGATTTGTCACCGGGAAATTGTAACGAATTTGATCATTTCTGTGATTTATAGTAAACCTTACTGCAGAAGATACTTTAAAGTATAAAACACCCCTTGTTAAGTAGCGTTAGAAAGAGTTAAAATCTCTAGAAGAGGAATAAATTTATGCATTTCCCCCCTAATGCGGTGATTAAGCGGTCGATCGTATTGTTAATATTTGTAAGTACAGTATATAAATATTCTTACGATAATTAGGTCGGAAAACGGCAAGTAATGGCAATACTATGATAATCACCTCGCAGAAATTAAACGTAATTACTACATTTAGAACTTTTCTCCTGCAAATATTTGTTTCTTCTCGTTGACAAATTCCAAGATAATATTTCATACTTAAAAACTTGGCAAATTAATTAACGACATACAAAATAAACATAACTCTAATCAAATAATCTAAATAATAATTTGAATAATATTTATAAATTAGCAATTTGCACGTTATATTTCGCAATTGTTTGGTGGATACAATGCTCGTTTCTTATGTCAACGTTATCCGAAAGCAGTAATGTTAAATGATAATTAACTAGCGTTTAATGGTGTTAAATTGTGCATCTAGAACAAATATTGAATTTTTTAAACAAATACCTTTAATTAATAATATAATTAAATTTTTAGGTAATTAAGTATAGAGCTCTGCTTAATTATTTTTTAAAAAAGGTTATGTACGCGAGTAATAATTAAAATATGACCCGATTCATTGTGAAGCCCAGTATCTCGCGATACTTGATACTGTACAAGGATCTTAGTTTGGATTCCGTGTATAGACAAGCATATAGTTTGTAGCGTGTCGAGGCCCTAGGCAAAGGTCTAGACGTCTATGCATAAAGTCGCCATTGTACTTAATATAAAATAACTCCGAGGCTGCCACCCCAACTGCTCCGGGTCCCTCGGAACGGTTAGGGGGGCAGCCTACCGCTCTGAAGGACCCGGGATCGAATCCACACGGGTCGAAAAACCCAGGAATTTTTCGAAAATAAAGGGTGATGAGGGATGGGGCCCCTCCGGATGAGTCGGGCCCCCATCCCTCGTCACCCTTTCTTTCCGAAAAATGTCCCGAACCCATAAAGGGCTTGCTAAAATGTCCCTCAGTGCCAACAGGGCGAAAAGTTTTTTAAAATACAGTCTATAGAAATAAATAAATATAGAAACTTTCTTTAAGCTTTTTTCTGTTTTATAATTTGTGGTTCTTTAGGGATACGGGTTTCGGGAAGATGATTCCAGGAACAAAATCCCAAGAGAAGAATTTTTGATTCGTGTAATAAAATAAATGAACATTAGAGCCTAATTATAACTATAATTATTATAGAAAAGTTTGCCGTTCTCCACGCTTCATTTCTTTCAATTAAAGCCTAAGCAAAAACCGGATTCGATCGGTTTGGATTAACCGAATGAAGCAACGAGACACGAGGACGATTTGCCAAGGGAGAAGTCACCCGAAAGGGCTTTCTATGGGGTTAGATTAAGGATTGACGGTATAAGATAGCCCACTCATGAGTGTGCCAAGGGTCAATCTCCCGGGAGGACTTTTATGGAAAACTGGACTGCATTTAGTTGTTATACGGAGCCGGCTTCACTATTAGGAAATGGCCTTGCGCCGCCGAGATACGAGGGCACCAGCCTTACAAATAAAGGTCATTAATTAGTGTCCATTCATAAACATTTTTAAAAGTGTTCCTAATACTATTTTAATAAATATCTATGTGTGCTCGTTTATGATAATATATCTATTTTCTTTGCTTAAGGACGTCAGATATTCTTGTGCCGGCCCCGGTGTTATAAGGAGAATGAATCAAGCAAGAACTATAAGATACTCATGATGATAATTAAAATTTCAGGTGTAACACAGCTCCATTGTCGACCTGGACGAAGAGAAAGAGGACTCTTTCTGCCCACAGGGCGGAAAAAGTTAAGCAGAAAAATACTTTTAAAAATATGAAAATGTATCTTATAAGGTATTTAAAAAGCAAAAATAAACAGATAATTTCTGTCATTAAAGTAACGTTAAAATCTGTCCGATGCGTCACGTAAGTTGCATTTCTTATGCTTTTTTGTATCCTCGGGGTGAAATCTAAACATATTTTGTACAAAAGCAAATACTTTAAAGATCGGAACGTTTGTGTTTCCACTCGGACAATTTTCCCAGTAGTTAGAGCAGAGCATACGAATTACATTTTGTCTCGATTAAATTCAATCGAGTATGAAATTATAGAAGCAGAAACTTTAAGATTTTTTCACCTTCTGGGGATAATCTGATTTAAAACGGTAATCACGTGATACGTGCCGAATAGTATTTAAAGCCGAACGTTTTCATTTCGAATCATTCACTTCTCTCGCCTTCCAAACACACGCATTGTGTTGAACACGATGTACTCGACGGTAAGAATACCACACGCTTATATATCATTTGCTTTACCATGATGATAATTTAAATTTAATGTGTTTTTTCAGTGTTTAATTTCCTTGCTTGCGTGCGCTCTTTTGGTCCAAGTTTCTTCTTACGGAAAATCATGGTCGCATCACGGAGGAGACTGGAAGAAGATGTCTGACGATCACGGTTCGCACGGGCACGGACACAAATTCGACCACGACGACTGGGGTAAGTGGGACAAGCACGGTAGCAACCGACATCACGACCAAGGTGGACATAATTTCGATAAATACGGCAAAGATAACGAAGGTTCCAACCATCACGGATTCGACGGGCACGGATCGCACGGTGGATCCAATTGGGGTGGACACGGAAAGCACGACGAATCGGACGGAAGAATACATTACCACGACAAAGGACAGAAGCATAACGGTTTCAAAAATTCGTACCACAAACAAGAGTTAGGAGATCACAAATCCCATCACGACATCGCCAGCCAGGGCAAGTATCATAAGAATTACAACGACGAAGATCATTGGAAGAAGTACAACGGAGAAAAATACCATAAAAATCATCACAAAAAGGAATATTTCGATAACAACGAACACGGAGACGATTTCCGCAATTTTGAAAAAGGCGGACATAACGATCACCACGGAGAAGACTACAAAAAGGGTGGCGAATATTCCAACAAAAAGTGGGACCATAAGGATAATAATGATCGCCATCATCATTCTGGCGGAGAGATGGGTGGTCACGGCTCTAGTCACGGTAAGGGTGGACATTACATAGGTCATCATCATCATTGAAACGAGTAACGACGTTACACCCGTTGTCGAAATCGGAACCGAGAACGAAACCGAATAAGAAAATGGTTACTTTATAATCACTTCTTCGATGTTTTGGATGTTGGTGTGTGTTGCATTTTTAAAACTGTTTGTGTCTCGCAATCTATTGTTACGCAATGCTTTAAATTATTATGTTTTTATATTCGATAAACTGAAAATTTTGATGTTATTGTTCCTAAGGCTTAAGTAACCACAGCAAACTTTCCTTTTGTACGGAAAGAAAACAATAAAATATAATTTATAAGTTAAAAAATGAGTTACTGTATTAAATTTTACAATAGATTTGTATTCGACCGTATTATTTTAGTCCCATCGTTGAATTATACTAAAGATCACGAAGGTTCCAACATCACGAATGCGATGGGCACGGATCGCGCGGTGGATCCAATAGAAGAAATACCACACTTTTTAATTGTTTTAGTTGCTACTTGACTTAAACTTACGGTTTCAAATAATGAATAGTTGGTGGCTGACGGTATGTCTCATTTCCGGAAAAATTCGAATTCGAGTGACGTTTGCGAGGATTTTTCCTTCCTCTTGAGATCGTTTGGTATTTTCTAATTGGAAAGAAATTATCGCATAAATATAATGATAAACTCTCAATAGTCAGTTCTTGAGAATACCATTTGTATATTGTTATAGTTCTCGATTAACTCGAGAGTTCTCCATTGTAGTTATCTTCTCAACAGTTTCGAGACAATACGAAGCTCAACCGTGGAACATTTGAAAGAACGACCACATGAACAATGTAATGCGTTCCAAATTTGTCTAATATTAAAAGAAAATTCAATACTACGTTCTAATTTATTACAGAATCTTTACGAAGTGTTCTAATTCTATAGGTTTAATTTCAATATTTTCAATAACTATTAATAAATACAGAAGATAGCGATTAAATAATAAATGGTATAAGACTAAATAAATATTAAATTGACATTAATAGAAATGAAATAATATCTCGGCTAGTATCAGAATATATCTTTTAACTCGAGCTTTATTGAGAGTCGGATGGCCGAGGAGGTTAAGGAAGCCGCTCGGAAACCCGTGTCGAATCCAGACGGATCGAAAAACCTCATGAATTTTTCGGGATTAGTCCATCCCGGATACGTACGTCGGGCCCCGTCCTTCACCACCCGATCGCCCCATTGCGGGCCTGGCCCAACCATAAAGGGCTGGCTAAAAGAGGCCCTCTTAATGCCCACAGAACGGAAAGAGTAAAAAAAACCACCCGTCCCACTGTGGACCTGTAAAAAAAGGACCAATAGTGCTCACGGGACGAAAGTAAAAAAAAATACACGGGCGATTTTGTATTTTAAATGAAAAAGTGTGTAAGTGTAAATTAATGTTTACCTTCTTAATAAGTTTGTTTTTAAATCTCTAATTTAATGTTTGGGTTTATTGTTATCATTATAAATATTTTTAGAGTGTAACAGAAAGTTGGCAACACTGTCGATACATCATTCATGCTACGAAGTGTCGCTGGTAGCAGAAATTCGTCTGACAGTTTATTGTGGTAATAAATCCGAACCAAGATATATTAAATGGCCGCAAACGTTCGACAACAATTACTACATCTGGCAAATTTAGGAGGATCTCCTAAAGATCAAGTCGATAGGTAATTTATCTTATATATTCTCTTATGAGTTGTTTAACACAGGGAAAGTATAAGATAAGAAAGTTAAATTTCTAACAAAATCGTTTAAATAATTGTAATATCGTTAATAAATGTATTATTCGTTGATATGTAAGAAAGGTAAAAGTTTGAGAGAAATTCCAGAATTTTTAGACAAATTATTCTATGTTTCAGTGTATAGAAAGGCTGCAAAATCTCTATGCGTGAGATTTTGCAGCCTTTGTCTATAAGATGCCAGAGAAAGTTTGCATCTTCTAGATAAAGATTATCCTCATGGCAAATTCGGCAAATAACGGATCGAATGCGAATCTTACGGGGTTTGATCTCTCGAAATATGGATTTGATAACGTTAGACTGGTGAAAGAATTTCTTAATACTATTTTACGAAAATCAAACGTCTAAATCAGTGTTCCGCAATCTTTTTTTACTCGCGGCACACCTATGACTAGACATGACTCAACACGGCACACCAAAATGTTATTCCTCTCAATAACGTATGATATGATACTATTAATAGAATTTCGTAATGCCATAAACCACAAAACTCAATTATGTTGAGTTTTGTGAGTTACACTAGGTGGACACCGATGGCTGTGTACTATGCCAGACCAGAGTCAAGGCATAGTAACTTCAAAAAAAAACAAAAATTAAATAAGCGTGTCATTGTATGTCTGTATTCAGGAATTTCCTAACGATATGACATTTATTCAATATAGAGACCTTTTGTAGTATGACGTATGTGTTCCCAGGCTTTTGTGTAGCGTTTGTGGTATGATACCTGTACAGGAGAGAACGACAAGTTCAATAAGCCAACCTATCCATCCTCCACAGATGTCTTATTTCCTGGCCAAGTTCCGTGTACTTGCTGATTTTTTCAGTGCATGTGTTTTGTACATTGTGAGTGTTTGGAACAGATATGTCTATAATGTATGTGATTTTATTGTGTTTGTCAATGAGTGTGATGTCTGGTTTGTTGTGGTAAATTGNATGGATGTCTAATAATTTGTGTTTCTTTGCAAGCTCTTGATGTATTTGCTACTTGATTATGTCGATGTAAATTATGTCTGTACCAAGAGTTTGCAACCATAAGTGATGTGTTACATAGTTTTTGGCATAATGTGACATTTTCTGCAAGTGTCATTTGTGAGTGTTATATCTTTCAGTGTGTGTTTTGTGTAGTTTTTAGTATTTAATACCTGATCCTGTATGGCAATCATAAATCCTTCCGTCTCGCGAAAGAAGCATCCCCGAGCTAACCAGCTATTTGACGCAGTTTTGTCAACAAAATCCTGGGCTAGGTAGGTGATAGAAATGTCTGTCATAGAGTGTTGTTTGAACCCACGATTGCTTAATTAAGTGTCTATGAATTTTATATGTTCTGTCTTGTCCATATGATGCAAATGTAAGTTTAATGGTGATTTTATTTGAGTCTGCTAGACTTATTGCTTTATGTAACTGTGATGTTTCTTGCTTTTGTAGAAAAACTCGCGCAGTGCTCTTGTAGTGAAGGTTTACTATATCAATCAGACCACGTTTGCCATCTTTATGTGGAAGGGTTAATCTTTCTATGGCAGATTTAAGATGACGTTGTTTAGGCTTAGTAAGCGTTGTTGTTGTTTTCATTTAGAGTTGCTCAAGATCTGTGTGAGTCCAATGTATAACTCCAGAAGAATAAGTAAGTACTGGGACATATGTGTTTATTGCTTTAACATCATTTTATTTCATCAGTGAATGAAATACAAGCATACGAAACACAACAATTGCGATAANATTTAGAGTTGCTCAAGATCTGTGTGAGTCCAATGTATAACTCCAGAAGAATAAGTAAGTACTGGGACATATGTGTTTATTGCTTTAACATCATTTTATTTCATCAGTGAATGAAATACAAGCATACGAAACACAACAATTGCGATAAAAATATATAAATAAAACTTGAAATTAATAGAATATGTAAAAGTTCAAGTCACACCTTTCACCTTGTGACGGCACACTGGTGTGCTGCGGTACACTGGTTGCGGAACACTGGTCTAAATTAATAACGAAATGATAAAGCTCGGGTTACGTAACTTGACGTAAGCTAAGCGGGCGTCGTGGCCGTAACTTGGCATCGACGGGCTTAAATGTACGGATAACTAATTTACGACGATCTAAAAATGGTTGTGGACTTGTTTGTTGACTTCTGATGGACTGCCCGGGAGAACCTGAAGGAGCGTTAAAACTGGCAAGAACTCGTTGGTGGACATTGAGAACCGATGGATGGTCCTGCTCGACCCATGCACTGGTCGTATAGAACTTTCTGGGTTTTTTTTTGGCTGTCTAACATCTAAATAGGGGAGTTTCTCGTAGAAAGTTCACTGGGAGGCATCCTTCTTGGCATACTGCTCTTGTGTTGCATTGCCATATCTCTTGATAATGGAAATTTTATGGAAATTTACAATTTCAAACTGTTACAAATGCTGGTTTTAAATGTTATGTTGTGATTTTTATTTTTTAATAATGAAATAAATAATTGAGGCGAAATGTTAACGAAGTCGCTTCTACGTGGCTTACGGAATTGTGTCCGTTCTCAAAATCCGTTTGATTGATTTTGATTAAACTTTACCATTTTCATTAATTTTGACAAGGAATCCAAAAACATAATAAAGATGGATGTCCCCGACTTTGTTTTCAAAATATAAGGTTGTGACAATGTTTGTGCTGTCTGATGTGACTGAGCACACTTAATGTAATTTAGACCTATTGGTCAAAAATAAAAATAATATTGCGTGCATCTAATTGAAAATAGGTGCAAAAAATGAACAAAACAATTGATGGAGATTGTTTCATTCTTGGATCACTTCCCCATGAGTGAAAGTGCAAGGATTGTATCTCTGTACCCAGCCAGTGTGAGGATTGTATCTCTCATATGAGGATTCCTGTTCTATGTCTAACAGGTGCAGGGATTGCTTCTTTCTTTCCAGCTCTGCCTAAATTCTATTGCAATACGACCTGTTTCTTTCCTGCCCCATGTCACGTCTGGCAGCACCAGGCAGTGCCCACATTGTGTCGCATCTTTGTCAGATTTGTTGTCCCATTGCCCGTTGCCCAAGTTTGGGTCTTGGCACCCTCTCTTCATGCAAAGCCAGGGCTGTTATCTCTGGGGCTGTATCCTGGTCACTGTCTCTGGTCTCTCGTCTCTCACAAGCCGGTCGCTGATTGGCTAATCATTTGGATTAGCCAATCAGCAACCGGCTTGTGACAGATGAGAGACCAGAGACGGTGACCAGAATATGGCCCCTGGTCTTTTTTGTTAGGGGGAACCCCCTCCTAGGACCTGGAAGCTAGATGGCTGTAAGGTCACTAGGGTAGGTTTTCAAGTATGTAAGCCTACTATATTTGCAGTCGATTCTTGGCTATAAATACCTTTCTTTTGTTACCCACCCATGGTCTTTTGTTGGGCCCAGGTTTTGTTAATTGCATGTACATACATTGTTCTTTTGATGTAACTGTTCTTGTATTATTGTGTTGTTAATTTCATTACTGTATACTGTATATTACTGTAATGTCATACTCATTGTATAACTTGGGCTACGACCCACTCGTTGTATTTTCTGTTTTTATTTGGTTTCAATAAATGGGGCTCGGTGCTAGCTTCTCATGAGATCTCATTTCACACTTTCCTATCTTTCTTACCCTGTTTTTACCTTTTCATCCCACCCTTCTTCTCTTCAAAGGCTAAGTTCGGCCTTCTAAACTTTTCCAGTAGTAGTTGTATTGCGATACGTCAAAGTTGTGTGATGGGTAGTAAGTATTTGAAGAAATTTTAAGCCACATAGCACTGTGTATACTAGACAGTCTATACATAATTAATTTAAAAGGATATATTTCTCTCTTTATGTTAAAGATTGCTGCATATTGACTTTAAGAAGTTTATATCAGGTTTTTCATTTTTTCAGATTTCAATCTGACAAGAATGATTCTATAAATTGTGTCTGGACTCATCAGTAAACAGAACACTGCCCAATTTGTTCAAAATCCAATGTCGACGTTTTTTAACATCATTTTAAACAGGGGATCTTAATTCTGTACACAGGGGTCAAGGGAATGCAATATACTGGAATCTGAAAAAAGACCATTTTCTTGATGCTTTTTGTTTATAGTTGTGAAACTACTACTGGTGATCATTGAAAGCTCTGCAAAGTGTTGCTTATCAGATATTCTTCTGTTATAACATTCTGTCAATAGCAGTCCTAGCTAGTAGTCCTATTGAGGAGCAATAATTCTTTATTGTCCACTTCCTGGTTTATCTACAACATTCATTCTTTAAAATTTGGCCAAAAGCTTAAATAAGACACTGCAGTACAGTCTGACCAACCCAGGAAGGCAATCTCCGTAGGCATTGGACTACTTGCATGTACATATCATTTGCAGGGGTAAGGTTAACTAGCATTTGGTTAACATACCTTAGGGATAGAGACTATGCTGACCAGTCACATGCTATACCTTTTATCTTTACCCCTGTCAATGGTCACTAAACTAGTCCATCATATAGAGAGGGGGCATGTCTTCTAGAGTTGGTCAGACTGTACTTTTGGAGTCCTAGACACATTTGTCTGTGACTGGCCTGCTTCTAGCCTTCCAATAATTCTTTCTTTTATAGTATCATCTTTGTGGCATTGTCACTATTATTATCACACAGTAAAAAAAGTAACAACTGTTTTTGATGATTTGATGAAATTTTAATTATCATTTGTGATAGAGTACTCATTTTATAGAAAATAAAAATTATGGATTTGATACTTTTCTATGTGTAAATTTAATATCTATATATATATATATAAAAATGGACATGTATGTCCCTATATTTCACTTTTTCGCCAAAACTACACATTGCACGTGAATGGTGTTTGTATGTGGTAGTAGCCCCAAGTCTCCATTCATGCATAGGGGTGGTTGCGTCTCAATAGCTATAAGGGTGCGGGAGATATGGGCTTGAAAGTGGCTTTCTATTTTGAATGTTTTGTTCGAATTAAATTCGAATATTGGTTCGATTATAGAACAATTGTAAACATTCCAGAAACGTTGAAAAGAGTTCGTTTGACTTGACGTGAACAGGAGACATTCAGAAATCGAATCGGGTCCAGGTCTCTAATTAGACTGGAAACGGGGGACCTAATTCTTGCATTCTGTGAAAACGGGTAAGATTGGCTATAATGTAATTATCTTAATCTTCACTATCGTTACTTTTTAAAAACCCAGCGAAGCGGGTCCTTGCAGCTAGATTCTAGATTACTTAGAAAAACAGTCTTTTATATATATAAAAAACTATATTACATACAAATGTACGAACAAATAAAAACCCAGCGAAGCGGGTCCTTGCAGCTAGTA
>NW_019384665.1:307483-327854 GCF_000671375.1 Centruroides sculpturatus | reverse complement strand
ATTCAATTCAATTCAAGTTTATTAGCGTAATTTGGAAAAAATTCCAGTTACAAGGGGTACATTGGGTTACAAATATTAGTGAATATATAATATATCTTCCGACAAATAAATAATTATTATGTAAATTATCTTCTATTCATACATTTAATCAAGTGACATAATATTCGATAGAAGTAAGAACAAGAATAAAAGTAAGTTTATAAATCATTCATTAAGGCTCTCAACCGTTTTAATATATTTAATAAAGAACTGATATATTCTGGTAATCATAATTCGAACCATCTGAAATATTTTTTGGTAGAATTCTTGCATAGATTTGATGGCTGACAAGGTGGAAATAGTAGTCTGTTCTCTAAGTTTGGAACAACCCTTGCACAAACTAATTATATGATATACAGAAATTTGGTCATTACATAGCCTACATTGTTTATTCCTGATACCCAATAATTCCCTTCAACTATAATATAAAAACTGTTTAGTCTGATCTGCATATAAAATCTTTTCATCCCAAATGGTATTTTATAATGAATATAATTATTTGCTGAAGGAAAATTTAAATTAACTATATACCATGAGTGAAATTTTGACTTCTGTAAATTTTTCATCTCATGATCAATTGAATTATTATGCATATTTTCCACCAATAAAAAAATTCCGTAATTCTAGTCTGTTTCTGTACTGCTAAATAGTAAATAAGACAAACCATAACTTTTCAATTTGATCCTAAGTTTGTTATACCAATTGTTTTGATAATTCTTTTTGTTCTCTGCCAAGTTCTTTAAAACTTTAAGTATTGTATTAACCTGTATGTTCTCACTATTATATATTATTTATAAATATATTAGTTGAATAAAAATGCACTTTAAAATGATGTTTCGTCGTTTTTTTATTAAATTAATTAGAGACCCAAATAAAACAAATATTTGTGTTTTTCAAATAAATTTTTGTTTATCTCCTATATAATAAATGAATTTATCTATTTCTAAATAAAAATTTAGTGTCTGTAAAAGTAATTTTTAAAAATTTTCTTTTTTATGGTAAACTTTTAATACTTATTACTATAATCTAGACATGTTAATATTTAAAAATACTTATATATTTAAGGATTAGAGCAAAATATACTTGTGGCCCAAAACGCCATGACTTTTTCCAATGTGGCCCAGAGAAACAAAAAGGTTGGACACCCCTGTTCTAAACATTCCATTGAACTTTTGGAAGTTCATTCAAATTATTTTTTCTGCTCTTATACCTGAAGAGGACTAATGAAGAGGCCGAAAACATTTGTTTTTTTAAGAAAGTAATTGCAGAAGTGTTAAAGCACTAGGTAATTATTACTTATCTTGTTTCCAGCTTCTGTGAATGGTTTTGATGAATTTTTCTTTGGGAATTCCTAGGTCAGATTCCCTAATACATAGTAAACAATACAGGGAAATGATTATCCACAGAGATAGAGGCCAAAACCAAGTACAAGTATGGATTTGATATTCCAATACTATTAGTAATTTATACAAAAACACAAGACAGGAGGATCTGAAATGTTTACATGTTCTTTTAAGAATCTGGTAACTTTAACCATCTGACTGATACTCAATTGTTATCAGCAATGGGAAATTCAGTTTTTCTTTTAAAAGTTGAATCCTTTCAATAATAACTCTAATATGATGTAAATTTTTTATATATTGTATTGTATACTAAATTGAATTTTATGTTATGATTAAAAGTTTTAATCATGGGAAAAAATCAATGTATTAAAACAATTAAACAACAATTTATTTTAAATTATAATGTTAATTTTAAACCATGATGCCATAGAAGTACAATAGCCTATTAATAAGCATAAAATTTTTAAATTGACCATATTTTAGTAAAATTTATTATATATAATAAAGGTTGATATGAGTTTTTTTATATTTAATTTACTTCAGTAAAAAAACAAAATTGGTTTATGATATCTAGTTTGTAGTGTAAATTGATTTAATATTTGAATATTTTGATTTCTTTTATTAGTAATGATTATTTATCTTTTTTGTTTTTAGATATAGAAGTGTTCTAGATAATATAATAAAATGCAAAGGAGAAGAACTTATTGAAGGTCTTAAGGCATTTGTAGAAGCAAGTGAGTATATTGTTTAAAATATTTCAGAATGAAATCAGAATATGGTAATTTGAGAATGTTACATCATGGATGGAAATCAACAAATCTTCACTTCCGTTCATATACTTCACTACTTCACTACTCATATTTTCACTACTTTTATTATTTTTCTTATNCTAGATTCTAGATTACTTAGAAAAACAGTCTTTTATATATATAAAAAACTATATTACATACAAATGTACGAACAAATAAAAACCCAGCGAAGCGGGTCCTTGCAGCTAGTATTTAAAATAAAATTCTTGAAATGTTTTCTGTGAAACTCAAGATAAGAAATATTTTGAAATTTTCTGGGAATTATTTTCTTAAAAAAAAAAATGTTTTCAGCCACTTCATAGGCTCTCTTTAGTTATGTGAGCAGTAAAAAGAATTCAAATGAGGTTCTAAACCAGGGGTATCCAACCCGCGGGCCGCATGCGGCCCAAAGGAAGTTTGAATGCGGCCCAATAAATGTGTACACAAAACCGACAATTTTTTAAATTATTTATTTATTTCAACGGCATAAATTCAAAAAAGAAGTTTCACAAAGCCATAAACCTTTATACATATTTTATTTTTGAGTGGAAAAGAAATATTTTCAAATACTTAGAAATGTGTGAATGAGGAAAGTACACTAAATAAGGCTGGAGTTGTCTCTCAAAGGAGTATAGACTCAAATTCGGGGAAAGGAGAAAAAGACCTAAAGATAAAAAGTAATGAGACAAGTTAAATAGACCTCCTGTTATGCTATATGGACCCTTAATTTTCCAATCTTCCTCACTTCTTTATCTTTAGTCCTCTTTCTCGTTTCCCTGCATTTGGATCTATAATTATCCCTTTGAGTCTCAAGACCAGCTTTATTTAGTATTCTTTCCAGCGTTGCAAGATTCAGCTACTTTGCGTCAAATTTGGTACCCTTTAATTAGTTTGATGTAAAAAATATCAGTTGGCACATTGGTTACTTTTTGGGCTACATATTATTTATAAATATTCAATTCAATTCAATTCAAGTTTATTAGCGTAATTTGGGAAAAATTCCAGTTACAAGGGGTACATTGGATTACAAATATTAGTGAATATATAATATATCTTCCGACAAATAAATAATTATTATGTAAATTATCTTCTATTCATACATTTAATCAAGTGACATAATATTTGATAGAAGTAAGAACAAGAATAAAAGTAAGTTTATAAATCATTCATTAAGGCTCTCAACCGTTTTAATATATTTAATAAAGAACTGATATATTCTGGTAATCATAATTCGAACCATCTGAAATATTTTTTGGTAGAATTCTTGCATAGATTTGATGGCTGACAAGGTGGAAATAGTAGTCTGTTCTCTAAGTTTGGAACAACCCTTGCACAAACTAATTATATGATATACAGAAATTTGGTCATTACATAGCCTACATTGTTTATTCCTGATACCCAATAATTCCCTTCAACTATAATATAAAAACTGTTTAGTCTGATCTGCATATAAAATCTTTTCATCCCAAATGGTATTTTATAATGAATATAATTANATATGATATACAGAAATTTGGTCATTACACAGCCTACATTGTTTATTCCTGATATCCAAATAATTCCCTTCAACTATAATATAAAAACTGTTTAGTCTGATCTGCATATAAAATCTTTTCATCCCAAATGGTATTTTATAATGAATATAATTATTTGCTGAAGGAAAATTTAAATTAACTATATACCATGAGTGAAATTTTGACTTCTGTAAATTTTTCATCTCATGATCAATTGAATTATTATGCATATTTTCCACCAATAAAAAAATTCCGTAATTCTAGTCTGTTTCTGTACTGCTAAATAGTAAATAAGACAAACCATAACTTTTCAATTTGATCCTAAGTTTGTTATACCAATTGTTTTGATAATTCTTTTTGTTCTCTGCCAAGTTCTTTAAAACTTTAAGTATTGTATTAACCTGTATGTTCTCACTATTATATATTCTTTAAATACCTTTTTTTTGTTACCCACCCATGGTCTTTTGTTGGGCCCAGGTTTTGTTAATTGCATGTACATACATTGTTCTTTTGATGTAACTGTTCTTGTATTATTGTGTTGTTAATTTCATTACTGTATACTGTATATTACTGTAATGTCATACTCATTGTATAACTTGGGCTACGACCCACTCGTTGTATTTTCTGTTTTTATTTGGTTTCAATAAATGGGGCTCGGTGCTAGCTTCTCATGAGATCTCATTTCACACTTTCCTATCTTTCTTACCCTGTTTTTACCTTTTCATCCCACCCTTCTTCTCTTCAAAGGCTAAGTTCGGCCTTCTAAACTTTTCCAGTAGTAGTTGTATTGCGATACGTCAAAGTTGTGTGATGGGTAGTAAGTATTTGAAGAAATTTTAAGCCACATAGCACTGTGTATACTAGACAGTCTATACATAATTAATTTAAAAGGATATATTTCTCTCTTTATGTTAAAGATTGCTGCATATTGACTTTAAGAAGTTTATATCAGGTTTTTCATTTTTTCAGATTTCAATCTGACAAGAATGATTCTATAAATTGTGTCTGGACTCATCAGTAAACAGAACACTGCCCAATTNGATTTGCACAACACTTGAATAAATGTAAATACCCTGCACTGTGTTGATGTACCTAATAAACAAGGAAGCAAGCCTAATCCAACGCTCTGTACTTCAGATATACTGATAATATATTCTAATAACACTAATATACTATAAAAATAACATATTGTCATTGGAAACGGCAAAAGAGTGGAAACATCATTCGCACTTGTTCGTAGAAAGTCCATTGGTTGCATCACGTAACTGCCGAACGGAAAGTCCGTTGTCCGCAACCAGTCCGTTGCTCGAGTGACGTAACGGCCAAACAGAAAGTCCGTTATTCGCAGCGTCCGTTATTCGAGGCGTACGTTATACGAGGCACCACTGTATATAGATAGATTAATAAATATTTATATAATTTTAATTTTTTTAATATGTCGTTTTAATATCAAAGTCAATAAAACCAATGTTTTAGATAATTGTAGTCTTTTTTACTCAGTCTCATAATGTTATCGGTCAGTTATTATTATTAGTTTGTCAATTGCACAGTGATTTTAATATGTCGTTTTAATATCAAAGTCAATAAAACCAATGTTTTAGATAATTGTAGTCTTTTTTACTCAGTCTCATAATGTTATCGGTCAGTTATTATTATCAGTTTGTCAATTGCACAGTGATTACAATAAGAGATTATACCATGTTTATTATTAATTAAAATACCCACTCAATTATGCTTCCGTCAGCTTCTAAATCGCATATTGGATGTAAATCTGGCGTCATTTTTTCGATCCGGTTAAAGTAAATATCACAGATGTTACCTACATAAAATAATTCATAATACATTCATTCAATTGCGTGTAAAATGGCAAATACATAGTGAATATAAAAATAATAATAGAAACTGCACTTAGTTAAGAAAATATATGAATCCAATTTAAACTTTTCTAGAATAAAAACTTTAAAAAATTCTGGTACACTTTTATTATTTTCTCTGCCCTGCCATGTGGGCACTGATAAGACCATTTTTCATGCTCATTACAGATTTCCATCAGGCCCACCATCAGTGGTAAATGATGGGGCTCAACATATTTGGGACTGACTACTGTAAGGGTTAAGTCTAACATGTCCCAGAAAACAAAGTGATTTACATTTTTATACTGTTGATTTAGTTTGTTCTGAGGTTGGTGGCCAAATACCTTGTCATGTTTCCATTCCCTGAAAGTGCAACACTAAAGTAGGCTTGTTAGATGACAAACTGACACCTATTATTCATTGACTGAGGAAGATACTTAGGACTTTAAATATGGCAGAGACCAAAATTTGAATTAGTTGTTCCTGTAGTTGAGATATGGATTATGTGTATAAGGAAATTGTATGTATACAAGACCAGATGAAGAACTAATTGCTAAGAGAAACCTTGGACCATGAGAAATAAAAGGAATGTAAGATGAGAATATGGTCTGCTAGTATCACTTCAATTGCTTATTTAGACACACAATTAAGCAATTAATTTTGCTAGAACTCAAGCACAGGAAAGTGTTAGAATTTTATCTCATTGAATCTTCTTGGGAAGGATATTTGGGCAGTTGAAAAATTACTCAGGATAGAGGAAGGTTTCTACTGGCCAAAGATGGTAGCTGATAACCAATGCCATTGCCAGAGTTGTCAGTGATGCTAATTTCATCCAGGCCTTGTGTTGATGACTTGATACCTATTAGACTTAACTTGTCTGGAGATCACTTTTCAGATCATCAATATAGTTGTAATTGGTCTTTCCAAACCCCCATCAAGTAGAGGGCATAAATATGCTTTATGATAGTCATGTACTGACTGGAGTTGTATAACTCTGATCTTTATCTTTGTAGATAAGGATTAGAGTGTTGTGACATGTTGTGCTAAGTCAAGTGTGTTTGTGCTTACAAACCTACTATGCTTGATTTTTGTTTTGATCAAAAAAACTAATTTTACTTCAAAGTTAAAATCATGCTAGAGAATTTAGGAGTGAACATTAGGTTCTCCACCCTTGACCATCTGTAAAGGAACGGTTCAATGGAAAGGTGGAACTGCCTGTTAAAAAGTATGTTAACACATTAACTGCTATGAGGTACCACTTGTGTTAGTTGTTAAAAATTTTCCCTGATGCTTCAGAGTACAGTAATACCTCGACTTACGCTACCCCGACTTACGCAAATCCGGAGTTACGCGATTTTCAAATCTCGTTGATTCGTCTTTTGTTCGAGCGCCACGCAACCCTCGATTACTCACTCCCCCCACACTATTGTTCGGCTTATATGTTCGGACGTGTAGCGTGGAATCGACACATAGCTACAATTTATTTTGCGTTATTTATTTCTGTGTTTGTTGTATCTATGGAGACTCGAGATACTCTACTATGTCATCCAAACGAAGTAGAACTAATTCTTCTGCATCAAACAAGAAAAGAAAAACTTTATCTTTGGAATGTAAAGTTAACATCAGGTACGTTCGTAAAGTCGAACGAGTTAAACGAAAATGATGTCATCGTTATTCCTATTTCGTTAGACTTTTCGAACGATTCGTTACTAACGCATTTAACTCATTATTAAAGACTTCGATACAAAAATGAAAATTTGTGAATTGGCAAAGAAGTTTGATCTACCGGAATTGTCGGTCGAAAAAATTATAAAAGGCAAAGAAAACATTCTTGAAGCTGTGAAAAATGCTCAATCTTTAAATTCGAACATCATTCGTAAACGTCACGGTAAACGTAAACGTCATCGCCGAGATGGAAACAATGTTAAAATTATGGCGTAATAATTGAGTAAATGTGAAAAATTGTAAAATAATATAGGCCTAATTTGTTATACATATGTATTATCTAAGATTTTATTAAACGTGTTTTTCTAAATTATTGTTTTCTTTAGTCTCCGGCCCCAATTAAAAATTATTTGTTTGTATTTATATGCGAAATTATACCCCGACTTACACAGTTACCGCTCGGTCCCACCTATCGCGTAAGTTCAGGGTATTACTGTACAAGATTTGTGCCTCAATGACTGATATGCTTTGTGGACTACCAGTAATACCTCATAGAGCATTTCTGTAAATCTGTAGACTAGTGCATGAAACCTGTAACCCACATTTTTTCAAGTTGTATGTTTTTTTCATTTATGAACGTGTTTTCACATCATCTTCCTTTACAAAATCAGTGATTGTGTATACAGGCCAAGTTGACTGACAGATGCTGACATCTGTCAGTCAAACACATTTAGACTGAGGTTTACAGTATCACATTTCTATACATGATTCTTGTAAGCTACAATCCCAGCAGAAAGGGTGAATAGCAAGCACTGTTGTTTGCAGAGCTGCAAATAAGTTAAATTTTGATGATTTATTAAAGACCTTGATAATGTGGAAAATGCTATAAAAGGTCTGACAGGATTCCTGAAAATAAAAAAGATATTTTGAGAGCATTCATCAACAAAATTAAAAAAATACAGAAGTCACTACACATGCAGAGACAACCCAAATAGACAATACCTTCTTCTGGAATTAAATTAGCAGAAAGAATATAGCCTTTATATTGAGAATTGCACAACAGCAGCAGCAGAACCAAAATTCTTCAATAAATTTTCTGATATTTTCACCATAGAGTTTAACTTGCATTTTGGCTACCCTAGCTTAGATGCATGCAAGATGTGATGAATATAAGATTAAGGTTCAGGCAATTAATACAGTGGAAGAAAAAAAACAGCTAGAGAATGAACATAACCTTAACTTAAGGAAGGGTGAGGCTGCTCACCCTTCCTTAAGTTAAGGTTATGAAAGATAAGAACCAATAACTGGTGTGAAGAAAACAAAAAAACTATCTTTGGACAAACATTTTCTAACTCCTGAGTTCTTCAGGTGTTACAATGATTACTCGATGGAATTTCGTTTGAAACATAAAAGCTTTTTAAAAAGAAACATAAATTCAAACTATAAGTATAAAAAATTTAAAGCTGTGCATACATTGTTCTGCACATAATGAAAATTCAAGCAGTAACTATATCATCATATCATCATATATGCCAGGCCATTGACGGCATCATTTCCTCTTTAAAATTAATACAAGACGATGCAAAGTTAGCTTTAACGATTTCTATGTTCTCCAATCATCTGAAATGTTCCATGAGGCATGTTGTGAGGAGTTTGGCTCACATGAAGTCTGCCATAATTTCCACATCCACTGTATATGTAGAGAGGGCTGTGAAAGTTCTAGCATATTGCATGCCCAAGATATGTTTTTGTATTCTGCTTCTCATAGAA
The DNA here is from genome assembly GCF_000671375.1 of Centruroides sculpturatus. Lineage (NCBI taxonomy): Eukaryota > Metazoa > Arthropoda > Arachnida > Scorpiones > Buthidae > Centruroides > Centruroides sculpturatus. Next base: position 318,882 of record NW_019384665.1, on the reverse strand, counting down.
CATTTAGTGGACCCAATGTACTGTACATAAGATTCCTGTCGCATCTGGTAACCCTGATAGAGACACTGTATATGCCATGTAGTCTGATAGGATTGGAGGTACCTTCCTATTACGAAGGATGGTGAAAATAGACAGACATTTCTCAAAAGTTATACAAACAGCATGCTTCTTAGCAATTTTTGCATACAATGAACTTAGGTAGAGGTTAAAGGTTACAGAGACCCTTTCCACCTTCCCAGCTTGGTCAGTTAGATGTGTCAATCAACACCTTTGTAACCAACCATCTGCCTCACCATATTATAGTATTACATAACTGTTAGAACTCATCCAGAAACTCCAACAAGTAAAACTGTATGAAGGAGTGTATATTACAGTTCTCGACTTCCAAGCAATGTACCCTTCAATCAAATCAGAGCCCTGTTTCTGCCACTTAAGGGATTTTCTTCTGAGAAAGCTGAGCTGTTTGGTGAAATTGCATGCTGAAATACTAGAATTAGTGTACATGGCAATATGTTCTTTGTTTTTTGCATTCAACAGCAATAGGAACATACAAAACAGAGGGGCCCTCATGGAAAGTCCCCTCTCCAGGACACACTGTGAGATGATAGTCAGATATTTGGAAACTGGCATTATCTAAATATGATGAAAACATTGCCCTACATGCAAGATACATAGACAATGTATTAGTAATATGGAGATGACAGTCCAATATCCAACAATTCATCAATGATATCAATGTTAACCCATACAGATTGAAAATAAAATTAGAGCAAGAAAGTGCCACACATGCACACTTCCTGAATGTTTTGCTCACACTAAAGGGAGGGACTATAGCCACAGATGTTTATAGAAAACCAACTTACAATCCACTTTTTGTACCAGAGATGTCCCACTATCCGATAAACTGTAAACTGGCAGCATTCCATCTCATCAGCTGAGTCCGCATGCATTATACAAGCATGAGATAGAATATGAGAGCTGGAATATGTTAAAGCTAGCAGACAACATTTCAGATTCAAACCTCAAACAATAGAGAATATGATCAAGAAGCATAAGCTAGATAAGAAAGATGTTCAAGGAAGGGATGCATAGGTTGAGTGCACAGTAGTTGAATATATGGCACCTTTACACAGTATATACAAAAAGATAGGAATAGTTACCGGGAAGAAAATTACTCCACTATATATGGACTACTGTGGAATGACAAAGATTCCATCAATTCAATGCACATTCCAGGTATATATGAAATATCACGTAAGGACAATAGGATTGAGCAAGACCAGTACTACATAGGCGTTACTAGTCACTACATAGGTACTATTGGTAATGCCACAACACTTGTGTGTTGTGGCGTTACCAATTGCAACTTTTAGAGAATAAATGTGTTCGCTAGCACTTTCAATAGCATAATGCTATTGTCATCAAGCGAATATCAAATACAACTGCTAACCAAAAATTAAGCTTTTGAACTGCTTTATGAAAATTAAATAAAGCGTGTGGATGGAATATCAAAATGAATTTAAATTGAGCAATGTTCTAAAATTAAAAACGGCAATACAAATGATGTAATTTTCCCAAATATAAGTAGTGAGCAAAAGCAAGATGCAAATTTTGATTAAGCAAAAAGGAATTAAAATTGTAGATTGAGTTGCTTGAATAATGTTATCCATAATTGTGATATTTCAAGTATTGGTGTGTTGCACGGTGCTATAGTAGATATGTAGAGTTTCTCCCAAATAAATAAATCTTTCTGATTGTTGCACCATTTGAGTAATTTTGTTTGGGTCCAGAGTGGATGATAATCTTGTTCATGCATTTTTTAGCTTACATTGATGATCTACTATTTCTGATACTCACTTTATTTAATTTTCATAAAGTAGTTTGAAAGCTTAATTTTTGGTTAGCAGTTGTATTTGATATTTGCCTGATGACAGTAGCTTTATGCTATTGAAAGTGCTAGCAAACACATTTATTCTCTAAAAGTTGCTATTGGTAATGCCACAACACGCAAGTGTAGTTACTTTGTATAGTTCATTAACTTTATTCTCATTTTATTAAATTTAATACACCTGTGGGTTATGGGTTTCATGCATTGGGCCAAAGAAATTTAGTTTAGTTAAACAAAATAACACAAAACAAACTTGTACCAACCTGCAAGTGAAGTGCAGTATATGCAGGGTTCCTAGGCATCTGAAAAGTCAGGAATTTTGTTAGTGTTCTTTTCTGAACACTAACAAAATTCCTGACTTTTCAGAAAAAGTCATGGAAAGGCAGGAAATTTGTTTCCTTGGTTGCCTTGTTGATTTTGTTTGGTGACAGTATGACTGACTAAGTAAAGCTGTCTGCAGGCAGCAAGAAATATTGTGGTACAATGCAACTTATGAAAAGGGATGAAGAATATTTTCAGGATCTAAAATTTCATCCAAACATATACAAAATTTTCCCATAATTATAGCACACAAAATATACAAGCATACAACGATATCAATTGTTATTATTAAATTTTTAAATACTTTTAGATTTTAAAACTGCTATATTAATTATATAGTATTATAAGTTAGAGAGAAAAATCTAATACTCTTAATAATCTAATGTTGATAAAATTTTTTGAAATATTTTAACTCTCTATCTCACAATTTACACTTTCAATTTGAGAAAAGGTGTTAATGAACTGATGAAAAAAATGATAAAGAACCAAAAATGATAACACCATTTGAATTAATATGAAGTTATTTATCTATCATTTTTCATTTTAATAATTTTGATCACCTAACAAAACAATTTCTAATTTCTGAAACTGTTTTTCCAGTTTATTAATTTTTTATAAAGTTTGGAAAATTTATTAAGGGACAATAAAATATTCCAAAGTTGTTTCAAGGAAAGTTGTTCTAAGTTAGGAATCCTTTTTCAATTAACCTGAAGCAGACCTCAGGTGAGGCTGAAAACATTTGTTCCCAAAAATTGAGCATTACCGGAGATAAATGTTCGTTGAGTGGGAGTGTTCATTAACACCGGTAATCAGGTTAGAAGACTTTAATTTTAGATATATTATCAAGATAACCAAATAAAATATTACAAATGTTTTTGTGTATGTACAAGGTAAGTTAAGGAACATAATGCATTTTTAAATTTGCCTATTGGGAAGTAGAAACACAACAAATATACAAAATAAATTGTCTATATAAACAAAACTTACAATATGATGGGTTTTTCTCATTCTCAGTGAGTGCAAAAAGGTTTTTATTGCATGTGATTGCTTACTCTATGCTTGAGTTGTGAGGGCATTGAATATCCGTCCTAGGGTTTCTTGGTTGTGGTGACAGTTCAGTGAGACTGGTGTTTTAAGAAGACCTAGTCAGGTTGCCCCAGGACCACAGTGCCAAGGGAAGACTTATTTAGCTTTAATCATGAGATATCATAGAACATATACTGCCAGGCACTGTCTTCAGAGCTCTCTGCAGCCACTGGGATAAATGTGTCAAGACAAACTGTATACTGTAGACTTCATGATGTATGCCTATATGCCAGAAGACCTGTGGTTTGTATATCTCTTATCTCCTCTCACAGAAGCCATTGTATGAACTTCTGTAGACAGAATCATTCATTGCGACAAGATAATTGGAGTCATATTCTGTTTACAGTTTGACTCTCATCATCATTTCATCTGGAGGGAACAAGGAACCCATTATCTCTCCTGGACTATCTGGAAGGCAAGTTGCAAGTCATCTACTCTTGTCCACAACTCTACAAATTAACCTCATTGAAGAAGTGCATTGGCTCAATTGTAGTGATGCACTAAAAAGGTTTGAGATGTATTTGATGAAGTAATTTCATTCCTATAAAAAAATGATAAACCAATAAGGCTGTTGGAGCAGTGTAGTTTTCAATGTGACTTGGCACTTCTTGTTGATATAAATGGTCATATAAATAAACTAAGTTGCTGTGAAAAAACTAATTTATTTTCCAAGTAACTAATATTAGTCTGACTTTAAAATAAAATTTTATCTTACAACTTGAAAGTCAAAGTAAGTCAATGAAGCAAGTACTATGATAGTCAAAACTTTGCTCATTTTCTTTGTTGAAATAGGATAAAAAACAAGTTTCAGAAATGAAAATGAACTGTACTCATTAAATTGGAATACCTCAAAATTCTTTTGATCAGAGATTCACAGAATCTGAAAATCATAATGTTATTTTTGAGCTGTTTGGAAATCCATATATTATACTGTACATGATGATGCAGTTCTGAAGACTTCCATCTGGAATGTACTGATTTACAAATATCAGATTCTCACAAAACTGACAAAAATTTAAGGACACTGACCCACTAAACTTTTATAAATTATTGCCATCAGAATAATTTGAGAATCTGAAGAGAAATGCTGCTGTGAGTGCATCATTGAAAATGCTTGTATGCATTTTCAGTGATAAATTTCAATAAATCAAAAACCACTGTTAAAGGTGCATTAATTATGTAAACACTAATAGAATCAAAACTCCAAGAAAAATTTGTGAGAATGTAATTAAAAACAAACAAACATTTTTGATAACTTTAAGCTACTTTTTAATTAAGTTAATTAATTTAATCACAGTAGCTAGATCACCCATGCTATATAGTTCTTACAAATATTACAGTTTGTAAATGAATGGGGATTAGGCATAATTTAAGTAGTTCAATATATCTTAAGTCAAATCGAATGACAGATAGTGCTGTAAAAACTGATAAAAATGTTTTGAGATAAAATATAGACTTAAGCTGAAATGAACTGAAAGCCACACAAATGAACTGAGTGAATATGCTCAAGAGGGCAACAATTCATTATAATAGCTATTGTTTCAAGTAATGTGTGCTAGAATATTTTCAAGCTTTGATTATTTGATATGAAATACAGTAGACTTTGATTGTTGTAATCAGAGTTAGATTATAGTTATCATTATCAAAAAAGTAGTTTAAATTGCTGGTATTACACTAGCTGTTGTTAAGGTCTATAACAGCATACAATATTATACAAATTAAATATTAATTGGTAAATCTTTACACTATACATTTTTTAACTCTTTCAACATGTCCTTTTAATGTTAGATAAAATTCTGGTTTCATCTACATTCACAAAACGAAATCAACACGTACCTGAACCAGTTACCGGTGTTGGAGAAAACATTTACGATTTTTATTTATCTTTTCTCCAACACCAGTAACTGGTTCAGGTACGTGTTGATTCTGGTTTCATTGACTCTAATTGTTGTCTTACCTTATTTAATGTTACCAATTTAGGCAAGTCCTATAATGAGTACAATAGTGAAGTCTATCATATATAGACAGGTGTTGTATCTTAGATTCTTTGATCTGAAAGTTTTTTCACATTTTTTTAATCAATGCAATAATATAGAAATATAAGTTCTTGTATAATAATGTAATGAGAAATTACCATAGAAATAAATGTAATAAATATGTTAAAGTATTCTGCCATTTTTAAATGCAGATGCATATTTGGTTACAAATCTTCTAATCTGAATACCAGTATTTTGCATAAAATTGTATTCGTGCATGAGTTCGAATATTTTAAAACTAAACGTTCATTCTAAGAATGGAATCCGATTGTCCTTTTAACCTGAAGCAGACCTCGACTGAGGCCGAAAACGTTTATTTTTACAAATAGTTAAGAAGTACTGGACAGTAAAGGTTAGTAAGTACGATTTTATGCATATTTGGTTTCATCCCGTTGACATTTATGAATGTAGTTTATTATTTTAAAAATTAAAGAATGCACTATTCTTACATGTAAAGTGATAAAATAATAATTATATTTAAGTTAGGTAAAGTTCAATAAAGATTTATCATCAGATGTAAAACTCTTAAGAGAAAATAATTCATTCTAATTTTTTCTATGTGAAAAATTATTGAGAAAAATAGTTCAGTTCAAACTTCTCTCTACAAAATATATCTCAATACAAAATATAAAAAATGGTTCTGTACAAAATATATACAGTATTGTTCACTTATTGTACATATTAGGACTTGCTGAAACTGATAATGTTAACATGTATATATATAATTATTTAATCAATTTATTTTTTCAACAGTTGTTACACTGAAGGTGATCTCACCAAAAAATAATTTGATTGTTGTTTGTAGATTCTCTTTTGAGTTTAATAAAAAAATTAAATAAAATATTTTGTAAATAAAATGAACAATAATTACATGAGGTTAACTTAAGTTTGAGTATATAAAAATTAAATAATTAATCAAAAAATTACCTTAAATATATACACCAAAATTAATTTGTCTTGTTAATTTTGTTAATAGTTAAACATATCAAAGTTGGAATATTTTTTGGTTAGAAATAAAGTAATTTTTAACTAAATTATAGAAGCTTGTGCTAACAAGTAAGATGGTAGCTTAATTGTCTGCTTTAAGGACAAATTTCATAATCTTATTAATTAAAAAGTTTAATATTTCATGTATTAAAAAAAGCAGATTTTAATTCAAAAATCAATAAAATTTAAAACATGTAAACATTTTAATGATTTTAAACATTTAAGATGAATGAGCATTATTTTTGTTCATTTTATCATATTTAATGTAAAATTTTATTCTAAATTATATTATTTAAGAATGTAGTTGAATTTTCAAGCTTTAATTTAAATTGAGTATTCTCAAAATTAAATTTTGATGAAGATAATCAATTGTAATACCATATGCTTTGTTGTATTGATATATGTATGTAAAAGTGACTCCACATATTCACTGCTCACTGATTGCCAAATAATTGCCTTTTGCCAAAGTGTTTGTCATATAGCAAGCACTTATGCACACATTGATTATTCACTGGTTCATTATAGTAATTACAAATGTTTATCCGAGATTTGTCCTTTTTTGATTTGGCATAGTATATTGGCAGGAATGGGAAGTGGCAAATACTGAATATTTGTCAATCATGAGTAAATCATTCACACCACTCAATATTGGCCAAATGTTTGCTTAGCATTCAGTGAATACTGAATGTATGGAGTCACATTAATGAATGTATTCTGTGTATTAATAAGTGTATTGAGGCAATTTGATGATTGTCAATAGCTGTAGATTAACAGTTTATTGTTTAGTTTAAAGTTATTCATATTTGATTCTTAAAATTTGATTCAAATTTGTATATTCACAATAAGTAAACTTTTTTTTATTAAAAGTAATAAAGAGATTTTTTTGTTAAAATAGTATTATTAGTAATAGTAAATTAGTAAAAGTAAAAATAATAAATTTAATTTTTATTTTAGTTGTCAATGAAAATGTGAGTTTAGTAATTTCTAGACAGTTACTGACTGACGTTGGCAATCATCTGACTAGATTAACTGATGACATTTCGAAAACAGTTTCACATTTTACTCTGGACAGAGTACAACCAAGAGTTGTTTCTTTTGAAGAACAGGTAATTATTAAATTGTAAAAGTGCAGTAAATCACAGCTTAAATAACAAATAACCCTTTCCCTTCTTCCAAAAACTGGTTGTATATAATGAACATCACACTAAGTATACTCAAAACCATTATTTGATTGCTTAAAGTTGTTCTGTTCAGTACTCATTATACCTGATGATAGTTGTAGGTTATGGATGAAAATGTCCATGTTATTAAATAGTTTTATTGGTTCCAAGTATATTTGGTGTATGTTTCCTTAAATAACCATTATAAATCCTGTACAAAAATTTAATTTAACAGTAGAAATATTCTGACAAACATTTTCGATCAATACTGATCATCTTCAGGTCATTTATGTTCTACAAATCATTTATTGATTGAAATACAAATCAGTATTGATTGAAAACATTTGTCAGAATATTTCTAATGTTAAATTAGATTTTTTGTATTGGATTCACAAATGTTATTTAAGTTGTGGTTCACTGTAGTACTATTCAATTAATAGAATTTAAGTTGTAAAAGTGCAATACTTATATAACTTAACAACTATTAGAAATAACAATTTGTAACCAGTTCAAACATTCAAACACTGTTATTGCTAGGAATGATCACATCCACAGATTTCAAAAGTACTAGCTTTATTTTACCTAGTTGTTGATTGGCTAATATTTTTGGAATCTGTGGATGTGATCATTCTTAGAGAGTAACCATGTTTGAACCGATTACAAAGTGATATTTGAAAAATGGAACAGAAGTGGAAAGTTAAATTATTAGAAATAAAGTTTGCTTCCTAGAAACCAAAGTTCATTTGTATAAAACGAATATATCTTGCTATCTTAGGCTGTTATTAGTTTGTAGATACAAATGTTTGAAAAACAGAACATCATTGGCAATTTACTACAAATGAAAAAAATATTTAATACACAAATAAACTTTGGTTTCCAGAAAAAGCAGTTTTATTTCTAATACAGTCGATCCCCTATAAGACGGTAGATACGTTCCGTTTTTTATGAATCAATTTTGTAAGAATCACAGCCTGACACGTGTGAAGTTTACGGACTATGGCTGTTTGAAAGGTTTTCTTCCATAAAATTAATCGATTCTAGACTAATCCGACTCAACATTTCCAAAATATGTATATATTTTTTTGGGAATAATCCGTATAAACTACGCTATAAACAAAAAATTGTAGGATTACTTACTGAGTTTGCACCATTCGATATCACCATTGCTCAAGCTTGTTTTCGTCGCGGAACAGCGCAGCAAACTGCGGCCGCGATTTCTGATGTTATTTTTCTGCGAAAACTTCGTTGAACTTTGGAGACATCATTAATATAAATAATTTTAATCGCCATTGAATAAGAAACGTTTCTTTCACAAGAAATGTATAAAATTACAGTACTGTATTACACTTACAGTACCTAATTTACATACTGTACAGACGATAGTTTGCCTAAACTCTCCGTAGCGTGGCGCCAGGTGGTGGAAAATATATAATTATAATAAAGTTACAATAAATTAAGTTAATATATAATTATATATACAGTACCTAATTTATATATAATTAATATATAATTATATGTACAGTATCTAATTTATATATAATACTGTACAGACGATAGTAATCTCTCCGTAGCGTGGCACTTGACGGTGGAAAATAGTTCGGCTACCCGATGACGCGTTTTACGTAATTATAGGAGTTTTTTACCATTTTTTACGGATACCGTTGCAATTTTTTTGCTGTCTTATAGGAATCGTAATTATAGGAACCCATTTTATAGGGGGTCTACTGTATTGGTGCTACCACACGTTGTCTTAAAACAAGGATCAAGGAACATAAATACAGTACTCCATTCAAAAAGGTCTCTCTGCTACAGCATTGGCTTCTTATGCCATTGATAACGACATCAGAGTGGACTTTAATAATGCACGATTACTATGATGGTGTGAGAACCAGGCCAGCCTAAAATATCTCGAACAGCTGGAGATATTTAAAGTGCTCAAGAGGGAAACAGCCATCAATTTTAAAGAAATGGACTCGCTGGCAGCTGCATGGAGGACATATTTTGATGTAAAATAGGTCATCATCAAGTTTATCTTTATACAGTAATTTATATAAACATCAAATTTCTAAAATAGGAAGCCAGTTTGAAGACTCATTTTTTAAAGAGCTACATTGAGCATGCACGTATCTTCAAGACATGCAATTTTTAAATTTTTGGAAGATGTGTTCTTTTACAAACATTCCAAAGCATAGAAACTTGATGATGACCATTAAAGACAGAAGAAAACGTTTGTTTATAAGAGAATTAATGCTGGTTATAGGTAATTGCGTACTTATTTATTGAATTCTACACCAGTAATATTGTGATGATTATATTGATATGATTATGTTAACTGTTTGGTGATTAGAAAGTGTTTTAANTCTTTACGCGATAGATAAAATTGAATTATTTCATATTAAAAACACTGGGTCTGTAAGACCCATGCGACTCAAGTAAGGGCCCCATTCCTAGCGACTTACGGAGGGTTAAAAATTTTAATCTTAATATGTTAGTTTGTTAATTTTATACAGTCATTTTATTATCTTTTGGAAATTAGTTGGGGTGTTTGTTTTGACTTCGTAATGCATTATAATTTTTCCCATTTAAAATAATGAGAAATTGGCTTCAAATTTGTTTCTCTTCATGACATCAGATTATCAGAAATGGATTATTGAGGTTAAGTGGAAATGCCTGTACTTTCAGAGGGGAGTTAATTAAATTTTAATATTTGACTGAATAATATTTTCTTATAATTGTTTTTCAAAAATGCCAGTAAAACAAATCTTATTACTGATGTGACAAAAACACAGACAAACATTTATTCAGTTCTACACAATTTCTAACACAATTATATGTACAAAGAGATAATGTATAAATGTTGTAATTCATATAAGATCACCACTACAGTTCTATCCTCAAAACAAAAATATTTTGGCTGATTAGAATCTTTGGGCTTTCCATACCCAAACATTTTGTATAAATTTTATCGATTTATAAAATTTTCATTTAATGTATTGTTATAGTTAATAGTTTATTTAAAAAATTATGTTTAATATATTTAGATATTGACTAAATATGGCCACATTTCTTTGGTCTATTCTTTGGCTGGACTAATCATAATAACTAAGTAATTCTGTACTAAAGGTGATTGATCTGGAGTAGGACTTCTACTTACAACTCATTACTTCTATTCATTGTGCAGTTGTATTACTAATTATGCTACCAAATAACCCACCTGCACTCTAATTTTCATTTCCAAAACTATTATTGGGTTATTAATGTAGAGGACGTGGTTGCTGTATCATCAGTGCAGTGTGTAGCATCTTTGTAAATGCAGTGTGTAGCATCTTTGTAATCCAAAAAGATAATTGGTAGACGAACGAACAGCAATTGGTTAGAAAACGTTACGTTTTATTTAAAAATTTCTAATTCAGATGCATTTCAGGTTGGCTTATATTCCCAACCCCTCTTCAGTGCTGTTAAAATTACACAAAAAAATTAAGGTTAGTTTTACGACATTGGTGAGTAGGATTTAACATAAATGCAGATTGACAATAACATAAAAGCCTTACATGTTATATAATGATACAGTATAGACATGTGTGACAATATTTTTATTACATAGTTGTATGACTATTTCCTATAATATGAAAAAAAGTAAATAGCAAACCCCTCGATGTGGGTTCCTGTCCGTGGTGAGGGGACCTCCCAGAGATGGTTTAGTAATTCCTCTTTACCATCCCTGGGATCTGAACGCCCACCCACGTGTTTGCCGTGTGTGGTGTCCCGTATGCCGGAAAGGGGGATCCTGGTAGTTGAGGGGCAACATAACGTCCCCAACACACTGCTTTGGCCCCTGCTTCGGATAAACGGGAGGCTCAAATCAGGCTCCGTTTGAGTCAATCGGCTGGTCGTTGAGTCATTCTTGACCTCGGCTTGGAG
>NW_019384665.1:275401-300113 GCF_000671375.1 Centruroides sculpturatus | reverse complement strand
GGACAATTTTGAAAGTGTGGATAATGTACTTGTCTGTATTGATTGATTTGGTTATATTTCATCCAGGCAGAGTCAAGTCTCTATTTATAGCACTTCTTTGTAAAGTGTTAGTTTCAGTTTCAATTGGCAGTGATTGAACATTTTGCTTTTAATATATATATATAAAATGGATATAGATAATAATAATTATATTGATATATAACCAAATATTCATTGAACCATCTTGTGATAACAGTAATCATATGTATAGTTATGTAGTATAACTGATAATGCTGCATCTGTTGAGTAATTAGATGTTTTGAGTTTGAGTCCCATTCTAGAAGTCTACAGTGATCTTTTATTCAAGATATTCTAAATTATTAAATTTAATTCTAAAATGAACATAATTTTTAAAATAGTACTATTGATAGATGATGGACTGATTACTTACATTTAGTTCAAAACTACTTAGTTACAATGATTAAAGTATAGCCGAACAATAGCTCAAAGAATTCTGGTCTTTAAACATTTGGTTATAAATTCTAAATAGATATTTTGATTTTGGTTATTTTATCTGTGTTTAGATAGTAATTGTTTTTATTTTTTAGTATAAAAATAATTTCATATCTTCTTTGTTAATAGCAATGATTATCTCATTTTTAAATCAATTTATTGAAACTTTTTATTCTGTTTATCTCATTTGTTTATGTAGGTAGCAAGTATTCGACAACATCTGGCAGATATTTATGAAAAAGAACAATGTTGGAGAGAAGCTGCTAATGTTCTTGTAGGAATTCCCTTAGAAACTGGTCAAAAGTGAGTTTATAGTTGTTGGTGAAATAATTCATAATATTGTGTAGATGCAAAAGTAATAAATTTAACAAAAAATGCATATAAGTTATATATGTACTGTATAATCAATACAATTAAAAATATATAAGATTTATCTTATGCATTACTCTCAGAGAGCATTTTGTATGATGTTCAAGCAGTTCATCACTATTATCTGCCACTATAGTGAGGATCCTATTGTTTTCTATACTATAAGTTTTATTGGTCAATTTTTTGGAAGGTTAAATAAAATCCAAAAATACTCTATGATAAAGCTGTTGTAGATAGACTAATTTGCAATTTTATCATTAAGAATTTGGCTTTAATGTTCTTACTCTGCCAACCAGTTACTGAGGCAATAAGGTGCTAGCCTACTGCTCTGAGAACCCAGGTCAAATCCACAGGTTGAAAAACCCCAAGAATTTTTTGAGCATGGTTTATTCCAAATGTGACTCTCACCATCCAACAATCTTATTGTAGACCTGGCCAAACCTAAAGAGGGTCTGAAAACAGCTTTCTCAGTTCCTATAGGTTGAAAGAGTAAAAGAAAATCTCCATACTCTATTTGGGATCATTTCTATTAGCTGAGCCGTTGGGTGTGTTAAAATTGTACTTTGATGTGCCTCATGAATCATTATATACTGTACAGTAATACCCCAAACTTACGCGATAGATGGGACCGAGTGGTAACCGCGTAAGTCGAATTCACGTAAGTCGGGGTATAATTTCGCATATAAATACATACAAATAATTTTTAATTGGGGCCGGAGACTAAAGAAAACAATAATTTAGAAAAAAAAATGTTTAATAAAATCTTAGATAATACATATGTATAACAAATTAGGCCTATATTATTTTACAATTTTTCACATTTACTTGATTATTACGCCATAATTTTAACATTGTTTCCATCTCAGCGATAATACTGTGACGTTTACGAATGATGCTTGAATTTAAAGATTGAGCATTTTTCACAGCTTCGAGAATTTTTTCTTTGCCTTTTATAATTGTTCTGACCGACAATTCCGGTAGATCAAACTTCTTTGCCAATTCACAAATTTTCATTTTTGTATCGAAGTCTTTAATAATGGGTACGTTCGTAAAGTCAAACGAGTTAAACGCGTTAGTAACGAATCGTTCGAAAAGTCTAACGAAATAGGAATAACGATGACGTCATTCTCGTTTAACTCGTTCGACTTTACGAACATACCCAATGTTAACTTTGCATTCCAAACATAAAGTTTTTCTTTTCTTGTTTGATGCAGAAGAATTAGTTTTACTTCGTTTGGATGACATAGTAGAGTCTCTCCAGTCTCCGTAGATATAACAAACACAAATAAATAACACAAAATAAATTATAGCTGTGTGTCGATTCCGTGCGACACATTCGAACATGTAAGCTGAACAATAGTGTGGGGGGAGTGAGTAATCAAGGGTTGCGTGGCACTCAAACAAAAGACGAATCGACGAGATTTGAAAATCGCGTAACTCCGGGTTCGCGTAAGTCGAGGTATTACTGTATAATCTTTTGTTACTGTTAACAGGATTCCATCTTTGTTAGCTATAGTAATAATCAGATTTTTTTTACTTTTATGAATTTTCCTTTATATCTTCTAAGGTTATATTCTTTCTTCTTATTATTGTGTGTTTCAATAATTTCCTATACACTTTTTATCTCTTTGCTTATATGTATATTTTTTCCATCTAGACCAGATATGCTTTCTGAATGGTTGTTGTTTTTATTTTTCTTAGATTTTATTTAAAACAAATTTAAAACTAAAACAGGACAAAAGTTAAAAGTCCTGTTTGTAAAAATGTTTTTGATATAAATAAAGAGTAATAATGTAAATAAAAGACATTTTTTTCATATTCTCTTGATTGATTTAATTACAGTAGAGTGGCGTTTATCCGAAAGCCTTTGGTTGATCACTTTTGGACTGGAACACTTTCGGTTAGAAGGCATTCCAGTTGGACTGTGTCATGCTGAATTGAATGTTTTTGATACTAGATTAACTTCCAAAATATAATTTTTGTTTTTATATTTTTCAATATATTTATTTTGTTTATATAAAATAAAGAAATAATTTTTAACGATACAATAGCCACGATTATTATTTTTAAAAATTTACGTTATGCTTAACATCGACAAAAATTCAATGCGAAGCAACAGGCATCCGAGAAAAATTTCAACATGGGATAGGTTAAAATATTTTTTCATACATAATTGGTTATCTGAAAAATAAGTTATCCGAACGACCCCAGTCCCCAATTGATTCAGATAAACAATGCTCTACTGTATCTTCTGTTTGTAAGAAATTCATTTTATTCTTTCAATCAATTTATTACTAATTTTGCTTGCATTCTGTCAATCGTTCTAATTTCTTACAGGGGCAGTAATAGAATAAAAATTGATATAAGGAATAAATGTTTAATGAAAGTGGACTTTGAATAAAATATAAAAGTAGATTTATAAGAAAGTTAAACAAAAATGAAATATTTCTTATATCAAAAGCATCATTAATTCTAATTGATATAAGTTTTTTAAAGTTTTTTAAGTAAATGTTGCTTACTAATTCAATCTGATTAAATAATCATTTATTCTTCTACATTATAAAGAAAGTATCTTTATTTCAGACAATATTCAGTTGATTATAAATTGGAAACATATTTAAAAATTGCAAGATTATATTTGGAAGATGACGATCCTGTTCAAGCCGAAGCTTTTATAAATCGAGCCTCTTTATTGCAAGCTGAATCTAATAACGAGCAGCTGCAGATTTATTATAAGGTAATGTTTTGAAAGTACTAGTTTTTCTGTTGGCTTTTAGTTTCTGAAATTTATACAGTTAAAATAATAATAATAATAAACTTTTCACTTTAATACGTAAATAATTTTTGTAATTGAAAGATTAACCAAGCTTTCTTAGAAAGACATAATATATTTTGATAGCCATCATCTGATGATATAGCTATATTATGTTAAAATATTGGATCTGATTATCAGATCTCAAACTCTTAGAGTGAGATAAAGATCAAGCATCTTTGAAAGTGCTTATTAAAATAAAGCTTTGTGATTTTTGAGAAAGTTTGGCTTTTTCACTTATAAAATTAAAAGAATAAGAAGAAAAGTTGAAAATATATTTTAATAAATAAATTTTATATATATTCAGAAATGAGATTTAAAGTAACTTTCAAGTTAAATGTAAATATTGTAACTACAAATTATTTTAGTAATTTATTTTATGATCAATTTGGGAAATTTTAAAATTGCTTTAGGTATGCTACGCTAGAGTGTTAGACTACAGACGCAAGTTCATTGAGGCAGCTCAGAGGTATAATGAATTATCATATCGTACTATTATACATGATGAAGAAAGAATGACTGCTCTGAAAAATGCACTTATTTGTACAATCTTGGCTTCAGCTGGTACATTTTTTTTTCAATTAGAAAAGCTGATTCATATTTTATAGAAAATAGAAAAGAAAACATCAAAAATGCTTAGAGTGCAACACTTTCATACTTTTTCTTGTTATGTACGTTAATTCTCTTTTGGTTTGAAGGAAAAAATGCAAAAAAAAGCTTCTGTTTTTATATGGTTTATAACTTGCAATTTTTTGTGCTAATTATAATTGAGATTAATACAACAAATGTTTATTAATGTGTTATTCTTGTATTTTCAATTAAAAAGTTATGTAGACATACACATCTAAATTTGAATAAATATAAATTTAAAGATTCTGTAAAATACTGAAAATGTATTTAAAGATAACTGTTCCTAATTTATCAAGTAATATAATCAGAGTGGAATGAGTAAAAAATTAAAAATAATTTTTTATTCTCTCTTGTTAAAGCTATTTAACATGCAAACTTTCTCAATACTGTAAGCATTTTATAAGTTAGATTTACTTCAATGTGTACTTTTGAATATTGTTAAAAACTAACATATTGCTACTGACATTGCAAGTACATGCTTGTTTTTTCCATAATTTTGAAATATGAATGCTTGTGAAATGAGAACAAGTATATTCTCTCTCCTTTTTTGTTCTCTTAGAGTATGAATTGGCTTTTATTGTTGTTTGTATTGATAATGATTATTATTTATTATAATTTGATAAATTAATGTAGATGTCAATTAATAATAATTTTAATGATAAATTGCTTAGAATTTTGAATATTAGGATAATATAGCTATATAAGTTATGTTTAAGTATATATTATATTTAATAGTTTGTCAAAAATTATTGATTGTATTGTTCAGTTCTATTTTGGAAGTGTTCCCAATTATTGACTAATTAAAATATTTACTGATTGCATAAGTTTGGCATTATAATAGACCAAAATTATCTCTTTATTAAGATTTTAACAGATTATGATGATTATTGTTAGTGATAAATTGTCAATTATCAAATAATTTACTTATAAAAATTATTTAATCTATTATATATTTGCTATTACTATAATAGAAGTATTATATATAATATAAGTTTGTTAAAAGCTTTCAAAAATATATATTAAATTTAATTTATTGCATCACAATTACTGTATTTGCTTGTATATAAGACGAGGTTATTATTCTTTTAGCATAGCTTCAAATTCCTAGATCATCCTATATGAGCAAGTGAAAGATTCTTTTCACTTACGTGTATTTGCATTTCTTATCGGATGCAACCCTCTCGTATTTAAAAACATAAGTATTTTATCTGGATTGTTTGAATCATTCTTGTATATTGTCAGGAATAAAGGTGAATAGCAATAAGAAAAGCAAAGCTTTTGAATTGAATTCCAGATTGAAATTCCAAAATCACATGGGAGCCTGATATAAGTTTTAATTCATTTCCATGTAAAATAGATGATTATTCGGAAATCATAATTTAGAGAAACTCATAAGTGTAATCGATGGAGAGTTAAGAATTGGCAAAAATGGTTCCCAATTGTTCAGCTTTACATGATCAAATTATGTTGTCGATTTTATAAGATTTTTCTTTATTTAAAATGCCAGTAATTTTTGTGGGACAATGTGTGCATTTATGTTCATTTGATATTTTACTTGTGGTTAAAAAAATAAAATTAAAATTGTATTAATAAATCTAATTTTCTTTATTTTGATCTTTAAAGTCACACCTTATCCTATATGTGAGGTCGTCTTATATGTGAGTAAATATGGTATATTTTAATTAAACATATGTTTGCTGAAATTCTATGTTGAACAAAATTTATGAAATAATGATAGGGATCTGTGATGTTTTTAATGTATCTTGCTTTTAATTTTGTATATGAACAAAATATTCATTTAANGAGGGTCGTGGGCGATGAAGTCGCCCCCAGTCAGTGATGTATTTAACCGAGTAAGGTTATATCTAATCTATTATATATACTTCTGGAAGCGAAGGCTTGCTCGGGGTCCGGGTGGCGTAACTGGTAGCGCACCACACGGTAAGCAGAGGTTGCGGGTTCAAGCCCTGTCCCGGGCCAGTTCTTTTATTCCAGAAGGTTCTAAATTTAATTTAATTAATTATTTATTTATTTACGAGATGGCGCCTAATGCTTACCTCTTAGGACAAATTGCTTTATTTTTCTAATCATTTAAGTAACCATATTATAGCCCATTATTTAGGCGATCGTTTGAAAGTTTAGTATATAAATAATGGGTACGTTCGTAAAGTCAAACGAGTTAAACGCATTAGTAATGAATCGTTCGAAAAGTCTAACGAAATAGGAATAACGATGACGTCATTCTCGTTTAACTCGTTCGACTTTACGAACATACCCAATGTTAACTTTGCATTCCAAACATAAAGTTTTTCTTTTCTTGTTTGATGCAGAAGAATTAGTTTTACTTCGTTTGGATGACATAGTAGAGTCTCTCCAGTCTCCGTAGATATAACAAACACAAATAAATAACACAAAATAAATTATAGCTGTGTGTCGATTCCGTGCGACACATTCGAACATGTAAGCTGAACAATAGTGTGGGGGGAGTGAGGAACGTGTAAGCTGAACAATAGTGTGGGGGGAGTGAGGAACGTGTAAGCTGAACAATAGTGTGGGGGGAGTGAGTAATCAAGGGTTGCGTGGCACTCAAACAAAAGACGAATCGACGAGATTTGAAAATCGCGTAACTCCGGGTTCGCGTAAGTCGAGGTATTACTGTATAATCTTTTGTTACTGTTAACAGGATTCCATCTTTGTTAGCTATAGTAATAATCAGATTTTTTTTACTTTTATGAATTTTCCTTTATATCTTCTAAGGTTATATTCTTTCTTCTTATTATTGTGTGTTTCAATAATTTCCTATACACTTTTTATCTCTTTGCTTATATGTATATTTTTTCCATCTAGACCAGATATGCTTTCTGAATGGTTGTTGTTTTTATTTTTCTTAGATTTTATTTAAAACAAATTTAAAACTAAAACAGGACAAAAGTTAAAAGTCCTGTTTGTAAAAATGTTTTTGATATAAATAAAGAGTAATAATGTAAATAAAAGACATTTTTTTCATATTCTCTTGATTGATTTAATTACAGTAGAGTGGCGTTTATCCGAAAGCCTTTGGTTGATCACTTTTGGACTGGAACACTTTCGGTTAGAAGGCATTCCAGTTGGACTGTGTCATGCTGAATTGAATGTTTTTGATACTAGATTAACTTCCAAAATATAATTTTTGTTTTTATATTTTTCAATATATTTATTTTGTTTATATAAAATAAAGAAATAATTTTTAACGATACAATAGCCACGATTATTATTTTTAAAAATTTACGTTATGCTTAACATCGACAAAAATTCAATGCGAAGCAACAGGCATCCGAGAAAAATTTCAACATGGGATAGGTTAAAATATTTTTTCATACATAATTGGTTATCTGAAAAATAAGTTATCCGAACGACCCCAGTCCCCAATTGATTCAGATAAACAATGCTCTACTGTATCTTCTGTTTGTAAGAAATTCATTTTATTCTTTCAATCAATTTATTACTAATTTTGCTTGCATTCTGTCAATCGTTCTAATTTCTTACAGGGGCAGTAATAGAATAAAAATTGATATAAGGAATAAATGTTTAATGAAAGTGGACTTTGAATAAAATATAAAAGTAGATTTATAAGAAAGTTAAACAAAAATGAAATATTTCTTATATCAAAAGCATCATTAATTCTAATTGATATAAGTTTTTTAAAGTTTTTTAAGTAAATGTTGCTTACTAATTCAATCTGATTAAATAATCATTTATTCTTCTACATTATAAAGAAAGTATCTTTATTTCAGACAATATTCAGTTGATTATAAATTGGAAACATATTTAAAAATTGCAAGATTATATTTGGAAGATGACGATCCTGTTCAAGCCGAAGCTTTTATAAATCGAGCCTCTTTATTGCAAGCTGAATCTAATAACGAGCAGCTGCAGATTTATTATAAGGTAATGTTTTGAAAGTACTAGTTTTTCTGTTGACTTTTAGTTTCTGAAATTTATACAGTTAAAATAATAATAATAATAAACTTTTCACTTTAATACGTAAATAATTTTTGTAATTGAAAGATTAACCAAGCTTTCTTAGAAAGACATAATATATTTTGATAGCCATCATCTGATGATATAGCTATATTATGTTAAAATATTGGATCTGATTATCAGATCTCAAACTCTTAGAGTGAGATAAAGATCAAGCATCTTTGAAAGTGCTTATTAAAATAAAGCTTTGTGATTTTTGAGAAAGTTTGGCTTTTTCACTTATAAAATTAAAAGAATAAGAAGAAAAGTTGAAAATATATTTTAATAAATAAATTTTATATATATTCAGAAATGAGATTTAAAGTAACTTTCAAGTTAAATGTAAATATTGTAACTACAAAATATTTTAGTAATTTATTTTATGATCAATTTGGGAAATTTTAAAATTGCTTTAGGTATGCTACGCTAGAGTGTTAGACTACAGACGCAAGTTCATTGAGGCAGCTCAGAGGTATAATGAATTATCATATCGTACTATTATACATGATGAAGAAAGAATGACTGCTCTGAAAAATGCACTTATTTGTACAATCTTGGCTTCAGCTGGTACATTTTTTTTTCAATTAGAAAAGCTGATTCATATTTTATAGAAAATAGAAAAGAAAACATCAAAAATGCTTAGAGTGCAACACTTTCATACTTTTTCTTGTTATGTACGTTAATTCTCTTTTGGTTTGAAGGAAAAAATGCAAAAAAAAGCTTCTGTTTTTATATGGTTTATAACTTGCAATTTTTTGTGCTAATTATAATTGAGATTAATACAACAAATGTTTATTAATGTGTTATTCTTGTATTTTCAATTAAAAAGTTATGTAGACATACACATCTAAATTTGAATAAATATAAATTTAAAGATTCTGTAAAATACTGAAAATGTATTTAAAGATAACTGTTCCTAATTTATCAAGTAATATAATCAGAGTGGAATGAGTAAAAAATTAAAAATAATTTTTTATTCTCTCTTGTTAAAGCTATTTAACATGCAAACTTTCTCAATACTGTAAGCATTTTATAAGTTAGATTTACTTCAATGTGTACTTTTGAATATTGTTAAAAACTAACATATTGCTACTGACATTGCAAGTACATGCTTGTTTTTTCCATAATTTTGAAATATGAATGCTTGTGAAATGAGAACAAGTATATTCTCTCTCCTTTTTTGTTCTCTTAGAGTATGAATTGGCTTTTATTGTTGTTTGTATTGATAATGATTATTATTTATTATAATTTGATAAATTAATGTAGATGTCAATTAATAATAATTTTAATGATAAATTGCTTAGAATTTTGAATATTAGGATAATATAGCTATATAAGTTATGTTTAAGTATATATTATATTTAATAGTTTGTCAAAAATTATTGATTGTATTGTTCAGTTCTATTTTGGAAGTGTTCCCAATTATTGACTAATTAAAATATTTACTGATTGCATAAGTTTGGCATTATAATAGACCAAAATTATCTCTTTATTAAGATTTTAACAGATTATGATGATTATTGTTAGTGATAAATTGTCAATTATCAAATAATTTACTTATAAAAATTATTTAATCTATTATATATTTGCTATTACTATAATAGAAGTATTATATATAATATAAGTTTGTTAAAAGCTTTCAAAAATATATATTAAATTTAATTTATTGCATCACAATTACTGTATTTGCTTGTATATAAGACGAGGTTATTATTCTTTTAGCATAGCTTCAAATTCCTAGATCATCCTATATGAGCAAGTGAAAGATTCTTTTCACTTACGTGTATTTGCATTTCTTATCGGATGCAACCCTCTCGTATTTAAAAACATAAGTATTTTATCTGGATTGTTTGAATCATTCTTGTATATTGTCAGGAATAAAGGTGAATAGCAATAAGAAAAGCAAAGCTTTTGAATTGAATTCCAGATTGAAATTCCAAAATCACATGGGAGCCTGATATAAGTTTTAATTCATTTCCATGTAAAATAGATGATTATTCGGAAATCATAATTTAGAGAAACTCATAAGTGTAATCGATGGAGAGTTAAGAATTGGCAAAAATGGTTCCCAATTGTTCAGCTTTACATGATCAAATTATGTTGTCGATTTTATAAGATTTTTCTTTATTTAAAATGCCAGTAATTTTTGTGGGACAATGTGTGCATTTATGTTCATTTGATATTTTACTTGTGGTTAAAAAAATAAAATTAAAATTGTATTAATAAATCTAATTTTCTTTATTTTGATCTTTAAAGTCACACCTTATCCTATATGTGAGGTCGTCTTATATGTGAGTAAATATGGTATATTTTAATTAAACATATGTTTGCTGAAATTCTATGTTGAACAAAATTTATGAAATAATGATAGGGATCTGTGATGTTTTTAATGTATCTTGCTTTTAATTTTGTATATGAACAAAATATTCATTTAAAATAAATTTAATGTGGATATTTTGAAATGACAAAAGAAACTTATCAAAACATTTAGTGAATATGATTAAATAAAAACTTAGACTATTTAGCCTGAGATGATGATATAAGAATAATAACAATTATTTATTGTGATATCATATAGTCACAATGCTGGGCTCCAATTTTTAATCATATATTTTAATTAATTTAATTTAATATATATGCTCTCCACCTCAAATTAGTACTGTAGTGTCTTGCTCCTGTACATCATACTTTTCATGTTAGCAGTGGAGTTGTGCCACTCGTTATCTAGTTCCTTTTGGAGAAAAGTTTTAAATTGAAATAACATGACTTCTGGTTTGCATTGGAAGTTCATATGTAGTTACTTGGGGCCTCCTGCCAGTAGCTTTTCATATCTGCTCTCAACTTTCATCTATCTAACTCCATTCTCAAGATTAAGGAAGACAGACAGATGAAAGACAGTGGAAATTTATATATCTAATTTTTTTTTTAAATTGCAGCCCAACAAATGTTTTTTAACAAATTTGTTCTGTCACTGTTGTCTAAATCTCAGGTATTTATTTCATATAACATGTATAGACATCTTAGGGTAAATATATATTGAAGTTCATTCCCTAAAAAAAACAATAGATGAATTTTTGTATATTGCATTAATCAAAATCCAAATCTCATTAAATATAAATCTAAATTATTATATTATCTTGGGCTTATATTAATGCCAATTTAAAATAATTAGTATTAAAATTTATCTAGTATAGTTCTATATTCTTTGACAAACTACACATATAAATTAATTCAGGTAACCATAAACAAATTTCTATTTTAAATGATATTTTCAGTCATAATTCAGTCATCATCAGCTTATAAAATTTAAATATAGTCATCTTCAGGATAATGGCAAATTTAGAATGGCATGTTCTTTCAAATTTGTTAACATTTGAATTTTTACACATATCTGTTAAATTAAATAAATAAAAATTAATAAAATAAATTAAAAATATATAAATTAAAATTAACAAAATCATTATAAAATAGTTATAATGAGTTAATGATGACTTTCCAAGCATTAGGAACCACTTTTGCATTTTTAAAGTGAATGCATTTTTTATTGTGTGTATTTATAGTAATATATCCATTTTTCCAAGAATTTGTTTTGGTTTGAGGTTATTAGTAGGCAAAGATATTTTTACTTTGTCAAAATGTATCATTATCTTGCCTATATGCATACACTTGTGAGATCCTGGTAGTAATCTCTATTGTTGCCATGGAAAAAAGCATTACAGCTAGAGGACATTACATCAGCATCAACAATTATCTACTAAATACTCACACACGAGATATATCCTATGTGAAGTCCTACTACTTTCCACTTAAATACATAGTCATTTGGGATTGGATGGAAATGGTGTAGCCATCTTGGGTAATTGGACATGTCAATTGGCACATGGATAAGTGGACATGGCAATGACTAAAAACATGAATGAAGCAGAGTTTGGAGTAGAAAGAGTATAATTTCTAGACAGAGAAAAAAAAAGACAAAAAGTTTGACATTTGTGGTTTGTATTGAGAACAGGAAGAAAGGAAGCAAAAACCAAAAAAGTTGAAAGTATTAAAAATTGTTCTTTATTCTTCTCAATAATGAAGAAAATTCATTTTTTAAAATCAATGTGATGAAATGGAAATAACATGAAGTTATAGAATTTAGTTTTCTAAACTGCCGAGAAGACTGTTTTATTAAATTTTGTTAAATGCTTGAATTATTTTAGTGAGAAGGAAGAACAACAATATTTTCTATCTTAAGAGCAAGATGTTTGCAGAAATTAATAATAATCATTTATACACATTGCCGAATATGAATTTTTAGAATGCTCAGAATGTAATGTTTATAACTATTGAAGAAACAATGTGGGTTGTCACTTCAACCAAGTTAACAAAAGTATTTTGAAAAATTTATAGAATAATTAATTTTTTTATTTCTGATCACTTACATTTAAAAATAAAACAAAGTATAAGATGTCATTTATAAAACTAAAGCATGTGCTTATCATTAAATTCCAAAAATAAAATTATTTTTTTCATTCACTATACCATAAATATTTTACGGTGTAGTAATTGAGTGTGAAAGAGCATGGATGACAGAAAAATATGTTTCTGATGTTAAGTATAAATTGAACAGCCTAATGCTTATGGCTATGATGAAATTGAAAGACTTATCATATCTGGGAATGACTAGAACAAAATTAGAATAAATTTTTTTTCAGTTATTTCCGGATATAATAAACCCTTCAATTTCATATTATCCTTATGCATTAGGCTATTCAATATATACTTAATATATGTTGTGGACTAGAAGTGTTATTTAATAATGTTTCTGGCATCAAATGTTATACTGTTACATTTGGACAATTAGTTATTGCAGCAAAATGGTAGAGCAAAAATTTTAAATGCATAATTTGTGAAAAGTTGTTTTTCAGACATTATCTTTTTGAATTTTACATTATGGTTGTCGTTAAATGATTAGGAACTGTTAAAATTGAATCTTCTAAAAGACCAAGAAATATAGTGATGTTAGAAGAAAAAATAATAAGTTTTTGAGT
Organism: Centruroides sculpturatus; assembly: GCF_000671375.1. NCBI lineage: Eukaryota > Metazoa > Arthropoda > Arachnida > Scorpiones > Buthidae > Centruroides > Centruroides sculpturatus. The sequence goes on along the minus strand of NW_019384665.1, from coordinate 286,778 downwards.
GACTTGCAAATGGACAGAAAGTGGCATCAATGGTGAAATAACTAGTAGTAAATGAATGTACTATGAGAAATTACAAAAATTGAAACACTATGAATGAGTGTTGCATATGGAACATTAACTAGTGCAAAAAGTAGTTTGCCTGGCTTGTGACTGCAGTTTTAGAGAAGATAGAAAAATCTTCAACTTATGAATTGAAGACCAGACCCAGAAAAACATGCCATTTTGCACTTCTATTGATGGAAAAGATTAAGCAGTTATATGGACAAAATGATGAATACACAAACTTTATTTATTTTACAAAAATACATAGTTAACTAAAATTAATGAATCAAGGACTAACTGTATGTTTCTTCCAGCAAGATGGTGAAAAAATTAACACAAAACAATCCATTATCCTTTCGATATATGCTAGTGAAAATGGTATTCAAGCTGACTTATAACTGTGACCATAGGGTCGGCACCTCTTTAGTGCCTTGTCAGGACTGATACCACCATGTCTCGTTTGACACGGAAGCTGAGATGGCGTGTTGATTAGGATTTGACATAGGTCACGTGGACGGCCGCATACACGGGTGATCGGATTCCGGATGGAGATGGGTTGAGAGACAGCGTACCGGAAGTAAAGTACTCAGATATGAAAGTTAACAACTAAATAGCCATTTATTTGAAAAGAAAAAAGAATTAGATGATATATACATCATACTATATTGAAATAACTGACCTATACATGGTAGGTGGTCACAAGAGAGAGCATTTACATGATATTGCATGTAGATGTAAGTACCTGAAGTTTGATTGATCCGCTAGTAGACTTAGTAATTGCTCTGTCCTGGGAGTAGAGGTTGAATCTAGAATTGTCCCAAGTTTGGCAATGAAGTAGTCCTGTTAGGTGGCAAATAAGTATTCTGTTTCGGCAGTGATTTTAATCCAAATAAGAGGCACTTAATAAGTCCATTTGGTGACAAGTAAATCCAAGTATGAGGCCTAGTGAGTACGTGACGGGTTCTGTTATAGGACCGGGTGAGGACTGTAACTATTGGAAGAACGGGCAGCAACTTGTTGATTCATGGAGGAATGGGCGATGACTTCTTGACTCGTTGAGATTAAAACAGTGACTGACTCTTCGGCCATTAATTATGCTATAAGCACGATATCATCCGGCTAAGAGGTCAGCAGGTTATGGGAATGAGTCGATTTTACTGTTGAAAAAGTGTAAGTGGAGATTCTCTTAGGTAGTAGATGACGACAATTATTGAACAAGTATGATGACATCGACGATCGATTTTTGTTAAAATTCAGATTATCACATAACAAGCAAGATTTATTGTAAAAACAACAAATTAGAATATCTCAAGATTTTGGAGCCACTAGAAATATTTAAAGCAGAAAAGCACAGAATGTATATCAACTTTAAAGAAGAAAAGCAAATTTCTCACTTATGGTAGGCCCTATATGACACATTGTTATAGAAGACTTACTATATCAAATACAAGTGGAAATATCCCATTGGTTAAAATTTGAATTTATGCAAATATTTTGTTCAGTGCATTCTATCTTTGGGTATTGAAGCAATTTTATCAACCTGAAGCAGGAGTCAGAAGTAGACCAAAGCATTTTTTTGTGTTACATTTTTCATCAACCTTTTTGGAAAAAACATAAAGTTGGTATGTTTATTATTTTATTTACTTGCCCAGTTTGTGGAAGAGTGGAACATTTAAGTTATAGACATTTCAGTGAGATTCATGTAGATAAAAAAGATAGTACCTAACACAGTGTCCTTTAAAGCAAGTAAGAAACATTTTGAGAAGCTTAAAAACAGATTCAATCTGCCTAATATAAAACTTATACAAACACCTTGAAACCTGATATAAGCCAAACGACTACTGGAATTAATGGGCTACTTTTCCACTATTAGAAATAAGCCAAACGACTACTGGATTAAATTGGGCTACTTTTCCACTATTATGGTGCCTAACACTCTAGTGACAAATTATTTAGAAATTAATTAAAAATAATTGTGGAAAAGTAATTTAATTAATCTAGTAATTGTTTGTCTTACTAGTATAAAACTTGGGTGAATCTATTTCAGATGATCACAAAGCAGAAATTCTGTTTCCTGAATAATTTGAAACTTTAATAGAAGAGACTGATTATCTGCCAAAATAAATTTTTCATGCTGATGAATCAAGTTTGTTCTGAAAAAGAATTCTAATTTCCAAGACAGAGAACTGCTTTAGGATTGAAAGATACCAAAAAGAACTGCAAAAAGACTGGCACTAATGCATCTGGAAACCGTTATGAAACCCATGCTTGTGTACAAGTTTCTCATTTCTTGTGCATTGAAAGGAAAGAATGAAGACAGACTTCCTGTTTTTTGAAAAGATAACCATAAGAGCTTTTCGAACTGTAAACAGCTGCTTTATTTACAGATTAGTTAAATAATGTTTTGTCTCTAAAGCAGAACAATATCTGTTACTAAAGCAGATCTTTAAATTTCTACTTCTCAATGATGCACCCTCATATAGTGATTCATTTTGAACATTCAAATACTCAGATAATGTTTTTGCCTCCTAACACAATAGCTTTGTTTCAGCCTAAAGGCTCTGGAGCTGTAACAAGATGGAATAGTAACAATGAAAAGTTACTTTATTTGCCATGCATTTGCACACACCCTAAAGAGTATGGATGAAGACTTGGAACTTACTTTGCTGTAGTGCTGGAAAAACTTTATCATTGCTGCAAAATTATCATTAAGGATTCATTCAATGAGATTAGGCCTCGATATTGAATGCTACTTGCAAAAAACTTTTGGGTGTAAAGAAAAAAAATGCCATAATTTTATTAGGCTACAATTTGAAAAAAATTGTAGGTCTATAAATTCCCACTGTTGTGTGTCTGTCTGTCCATCTTTCTTTCCTTAATCTTGAGAATGGTATTAGATAAATTCAGGAACAGAAATGGAAAGCTCAGGCAGGGGGTTCTAATTAACTACATATGAACTTTCAATGCAAACCAGACGTTATGTTATTTCAATTCAAAAATTTTCCCCAAAAGGAGCTGAATAATAAGGGGCACAGCTCCATTGCTAACAGAAAAGTATGATGTACAGGGCGTGAGACTACAGTACTAATTTGAGGTGGAGAGCATATATTTTGAATTAAATAAATTTAAAAAATATGATTAAAACTTGCAGTCCAGTGTTATGATGACATCACAATAAATGCTCATTTTAATTAGAAATGTACAAATAAAAACTGACAATTCGAAGAGTTTATAAGTAACACAATCAGACATAGTGAGCACCATTACTGTTCACCTGTCGAAGAATTGTGAAGAACATTTTTGATTTCTTTCTTACCTGAAATTAATTTGAAAATATACATAATATACACATTAAGGGGACAGCAATGCCAAATTTTGTCCTAGCAGATGAATTTCGAAATAAAATTGTTTTTGAAAATCAAAACCAAATACTCAGGATAGTATGTCAACCAAATTTGGTTTAGATATATCCAATAATACTTTTTATAGAGACTTTTTTAAGTATGATTACCCTGTAGATCCAAACATTGTTGCTTCATTTAAAAATGCACCTCTAACAACAGTTGACATTGAGAAATTATTTTACACTATAATTACTACTTAAGTATAAATTAAAATAGTAACATTAAATAAATTATAATAAAAAATATAGTTATTAATATTATATACCCAGGGTGGCCAAGCTCCTTGATAGTCCGAGCCATTTTTCAAAATTTGAAATTTTTCGTGAGCCGCAATTAAATACGTATTAAAAAAGTATGCAAAAAATTCCAGATTACAAATTGTATCCGTAGCAAGAGTGATACAAATTGTTTCTTCCAGAGCACAATGTCAGCTGTCCATTGCAATGACAGTTTACAAATTCAAAATCGGTCTAGAGTCGGTCGATAACGGACGATTACGCCACTGTTTATGTTCGTTCGCGCAGTTTTTGATGAGTCATATCGTTCTTAACTTGGACGGAAATGAAATTTGTTACAACGTTGCATTTAATCTTTCATATTTGTTGTTAGTAATTTAAAAGACATTTTGAAACACATACGGAACGATAGTAATTTTTAAAAATATAATAACACAAAAATGAAAAGGGAACTCGAGTACATTTATCGAGAGCCACAAATAATCCTTCAAAGAGCCGCATGTGGCTCGCGAGCCGCAGGTTGGCCACCCCTGTTATATACAGTATTATTATTGAGTGGAGCATAAGTCAGAAAGTTTTGTCTGTGATCAAAATTTAAAGCATCTGCACAATCACTAAACATGATTTTTGTAAATATGTACAACTTAGCAAGACCAATGTCATGACAAAGCCAGAATTTTAAAATTTGATTTATGGACTGAGATGTTTGAGATCAAAGTTTGCTTTGTAAAGTCTATGGGCTAATTGCCAGTTGTAAGCTGGTTTCATGCTCCATGTCAATTGAGTATCCAATTGCAATCAATTTATATTAATCTCTGTGACAGCTTTTTTTTTATTTTGATCTTTATTATGGGCATTTAACATACATGGACTGTGGCCAGACATATGTTGTTTTAAACATACTTTTAAGAAATATGTTTTAAATGTTTTTGTTGGTTATGATGTTGGATGTGTATATCCTCCCCAAACTTAATGGTTTTATATTGCTTTAGAACAGGGGTCACCAAACTTTTTTAACCGTTGATCCTCAACAACTTTCCAAAACCTCACATTGATCCCACAGTTAAGTTTTATTACAAGTGCAAGTGTATGAGCAAAAAAAAAAACACGAAAGAAAGAGAAACAATTTTACTATGCATTTCCTTTAATTTTACATACTTTACATTTATTTGTAACTCACAATCAGTGAGACGGGTGAGCTTGATGTTCCTTTGCAAGATTAGCAATATTTGGGTCAAAATTTGTTAGCTTTAGTCTTAAATCGCCTTGAAGTTCCACATTTAACTTATTTCTCTGTTTGGTTAAGATGGAATTAACATGGCTAAAACCAGCTATGACCATATATGAACTTGGAAATGCCAACAAAAGAGGATTTACAATATCACAAAATTTGGTGTATTTTTTTTGTTATGTTTACATTTGTGCAGAAATTGCTTAAAGTTAAATTTTTGAAAAGCAGTTTTGCTTCAATGTCTTCTAATAATTCTGAAAGTTCATCTTGCAGGTTGATGTCGACGTTTTCGATCTGAGCAGAAAATGGCGCCATAATCCATTCTGGAATATCGATATTTTCTAAATCTGCAAAACGCACTTTAAAATCATTGCTCAATTTTTGAAGATGATTTGTATATATTTCCAAGTCTTCTTCTGTTATTTGCAATTTTCTTAGATTTGGAAAGTACTGAAAATCTTTACGTAACAATGAAGATTTAAACAAGTTTAATTTAACTTGGAAGCCTAAAAGAATTGTCCGAGCTTGAATAATTGTGACATCTTTACCTTGAAGCCTTGATTGAACGTCATTGAATTTTACAAATAAGTCAGCTAAGTAAAAAATGTGGTTCTTATGTTTTTGTAGTTCATCACTTAGAACAGAATTTATTTCGGTAAGAAATTCTATCGTAGAATCAAATAACTCAACGAGCCTTTGTAAACATGCACCTCTAGACAACCATCTGACTTCGGTGTGTAAAAGTAACTGGTTTGTTAATTCGTCATTTTTCTCACAAAGTTTGGAAAACAATCTCGATTTAAGAGGATGGGCTCTAATTTGATTAATAGATTTAATACAAAACTGTAAAGCATTATGCAAATCTGGACTGAGATATTTTGCTACAAGGTGGTTTCTATGCAACACACAGTGAACAGTACGTATTCCAGGGACTTTTTCTTTAAGAAAAGTTGCAAAACCTCGGTAACGGCCTACCATAGCAGGTGCGCCATCTGTGGCTACTGCTGTTATATTGTTAATTGGAATGTCGTATTTATTCAAATATTCTTCTAAATTCCGATATATTGTCAGACCTTTTCCATCACATTCAAGATATTTAGCAAATAAAAATTCATCAATGATTTGACATTTACTTTTACTAAAATATCTGATGTAAGCCATAAGAAGACAAGAAACACCAAAAACAGACTCATCAAGTTGAATAGAAAATTTGCAATTTTTGATCTCTGAAACTATAAATACTATATTTTCGACGTTTTCGGCCATTTCATCAATACACCGTTTTACTGAATTCGCACTTAATGGTAAGCACTTTAAAACATCAACGGAGTCTTTTTTCATTACATTTTCAATGACATCTTTAATTGCAGGTACAACTATATCTTCTGCAGTTGTGTATGGTTTTCCCTTTTTTGCTATATTGAGTGAAATCTTGTATGAAGCAATTAAGCCTCCTTCAATATCAATTATAGAAGAAGCAGACGGCTTCATAAAACTTTTTATATTTAATTATGTTGCAAATTTTCTTTTAAGTGTTTTAAAAAAATCAATATCTTTATCCTTTTTATCAGAATGAACTCTCTCAAGATGGTCTTTCATTTTAGCTGGTTTCATTGCATCATTTATAAAAGTTTTCTCACAAAGAAGACACATAGGTATTGTTTCATTTGTTGGAGAAGGAATAAATCCAAACTTTAAATAATCCAATGAATATTGTCAACATTTTTTTTAGAAACTGAAGTTGCCATTGCAGAATTAGGATTCTATAAACAATAAAAGAAATGAAGTTACATTGTATCAAGGCGAACAAAAGTAACTACAATTTTCTAACTAGGTTTAGCTTGCCACCGCTTCATCAATCTTAGCTTCTTTGGATATTAAATCCAATAAACAAGGCGTTGCTGCTTTAGGCGTATACTTATTTTTTTCTTTTAACAAATAGATACACAACCAAAAATCGCAGTGCATAGTTTATTGGATCTAAGAAAAACAAGGCTAGCCTGTTACTGTCCTCAACCAAAGTGGGACTCAATGCCCGTGCCGGGGTCTGATTCCAGCGAACAAAATTCGTTTAAAAAAAAAACAATTATTTAGCTTTCTATGCCAGTATTTTTATCGAATAAAATTTGATTACCTTCTATAAACCTTTGTCTTGATCTCTTGAAGTTTCGTAGTTGTAAACCAATTAGAAGATTTTGTATATAACAGTTAAGTTGGTCTACTCCCTTGAGAGATAGTAGTAATGAAAAATCTTTTGTTCTAATTGCTTCATTCCAGGTATCCCAACCTTCCTCGAAACTTACTTGTAGAAGTCCCGCAAATATCGACAGGACTAATTTTCTAATTTTTTTTTTTTTCCGATTCGCTTTCACTCCAACATGAATATTTAAAATCAAAAATTTAAAAAAAATGGTTTTTTCAGAGCGTAATTTTGAAAATTAAGCTGGCATTAAGGGGCAGCTACTGAGCAGTGGTTGGGTCACTAGTGAAGCAATAGCAACCGAAACTTGGTTAGAAACTTGTAGTAGTTACTTTTATTCGCTTTACAGAATTTACGTGGAATACTAAAATTAAATGAACAGCGTCTAAAAACGACTATAGAGTTGCTAGTCAGCGTACTGAGAATACAAGCTTATGAATGCTACGAATGCATGACATGCTATGTAAGTAAGAACCGGAGCACAGACTCGGCAATTTCTGTTCGTCCTGTGCGACTTGATCATAGCTATTTTACATGTTGACAGGTAGCTGTACTATTAAATTCATTGAAACAATAATATGTATAGTTAAATTTGTGATTTTTAGTTTCAGTTTTTTTTATCTACCCCCAATTGACCCCCCCCCCATAATGTTACATCGACCACTTTGGTGACCCCTGCTTTAGAATGTAACCATAATTGTGTTTTCTTGTGAAACCAAAACTCAGTTTCATTTTCTAGAAAATACTTAGTAATACCGTACTATTTATTNTTGCATTTAGTCTTTCATATTTGTTGTTAGTAATTTAAAAGACATTTTGAAACACATACGGAACGATAGTAATTTTTAAAAATATAATAACACAAAAATGAAAAGGGAACTCGAGTACATTTATCGAGAGCCACAAATAATCCTTCAAAGAGCCGCATGTGGCTCGCGAGCCGCAGGTTGGCCACCCCTGTTATATACAGTATTATTATTGAGTGGAGCATAAGTCAGAAAGTTTTGTCTGTGATCAAAATTTAAAGCATCTGCACAATCACTAAACATGATTTTTGTAAATATGTACAACTTAGCAAGACCAATGTCATGACAAAGCCAGAATTTTAAAATTTGATTTATGGACTGAGATGTTTGAGATCAAAGTTTGCTTTGTAAAGTCTATGGGCTAATTGCCAGTTGTAAGCTGGTTTCATGCTCCATGTCAATTGAGTATCCAATTGCAATCAATTTATATTAATCTCTGTGACAGCTTTTTTTTTATTTTGATCTTTATTATGGGCATTTAACATACATGGACTGTGGCCAGACATATGTTGTTTTAAACATACTTTTAAGAAATATGTTTTAAATGTTTTTGTTGGTTATGATGTTGGATGTGTATATCCTCCCCAAACTTAATGGTTTTATATTGCTTTAGAACAGGGGTCACCAAACTTTTTTAACCGTTGACCCTCAACAACTTTCCAAAACCTCACATTGATCCCACAGTTAAGTTTTATTACAAGTGCAAGTGTATGAGCAAAAAAAAAAACACGAAAGAAAGAGAAACAATTTTACTATGCATTTCCTTTAATTTTACATACTTTACATTTATTTGTAACTCACAATCAGTGAGACGGGTGAGCTTGATGTTCCTTCGCAAGATTAGCAATATTTGGGTCAAAATTTGTTAGCTTCAGTCTTAAATCGCCTCGAAGTTCCACATTTAACTTATTTCTCTGTTTGGTTAAGATGGAATTAACATGGCTAAAACCAGCTTCGACCATATATGAACTTGGAAATGCCAACAAAAGAGGATTTACAATATCACAAAGTTTGGTGTATTTTTTTGTTATGTTTACATTTGTGCAGAAATTGCTTAAAGTTAAATTTTTGAAAAGCAGTTTTGCTTCAATGTCTTCTAATAATTCTGAAAGTTCATCTTGCAGGTTGATGTCGATGTTTTCAATCTGAGCAGAAAATGGTGCCATAATCCATTCTGGGATATTGATATTTTCTAAATCTGCAAAACGCACTTTAAAATCATCGCTCAATTTTTGAAGATGATTTGTGTATATTTTCAAGTCTTCATCTATTATTTGTAATTTTCTTAGATTTGGAAAGTACTGAAAATCTTTACATAATAATGAAGATTTAAACAAGTTTAATTTAACTTGGAAGCCTAAAAGAATTGTCTGAGCTTGAATAATTGTGACATCTTCACCTTGGTGCCTTGTTTGAACATCATTGAATTTTACAAATAAGTCTGCTAAGTAAAAAATGTGGTTCTTATGTTTTGTAGTTCATCACTCAGAACAGAATTTATTTCGGTAAGAAATTCTATCGTAGAATCAAATAACTCAACGAGCCTTTGTATTATCTGACTTCAGTGTGTAAAAGTAATGGGTTTGTTAATTCGTCATTTTTCTCACAAAGTTTGGAAAACAATCTCGATTTAAGAGGGTGGGCTCTAATTTGATTAATAGATTTAATACAAAACTAAAGCGTTATGCAAGTCTGGACTGAGATATTTTGCTACAAGATGGTTTCTATGCAACACACAGTGAACAGTACATTACACTGTTATCATTTTAAGGTTTATCCTTCTGACTTTTTGCCTGGGCAATTTCACATATATCTGCTAGTTCACTAATAAAAATATAATTCAAACTTGAATAAATAACGAATGTAACGAGTTTAATAGCTAAGTGTGTATTCCAGGGACTTTTTCTTTAAGAAAAGTTGCAAAACCTCAGTAACGGCCTATCATAGCAAGTTCACCATCTGTGACTACTGCTATTATATTGTTAATTGGAATGTCGTATTTATCTAAATAGTCTTCTAAATTCCAATATATTGTCAGACCTTTTCCATCACATTCAAGATATTTAGCAAATAAAAATTCATCAATGATTTGACATTTACTTTTACTAAAATATCTGATGTAAGCCATAAGAAGACAAGAAACACCAAAAACAGACTCATCAAGTTGAATAGAAAATTTGCAATTTTTGATCTCTGAAACTATAAATACTATATTTTCGACGTTTTCGGCCATTTCATCAATACACCGTTTTACTGAATTCGCACTTAATGGTAAGCACTTTAAAACATCAACGGAGTCTTTTTTCATTACATTTTCAATGACATCTTTAATTGCAGGTACAACTATATCTTCTGCAGTTGTGTATGGTTTTCCCTTTTTTGCTATATTGAGTGAAATCTTGTATGAAGCAATTAAGCCTCCTTCAATATCAATTATAGAAGAAGCAGACGGCTTCATAAAACTTTTTATATTTAATTATGTTGCAAATTTTCTTTTAAGTGTTTTAAAAAAATCAATATCTTTATCCTTTTTATCAGAATGAACTCTCTCAAGATGGTCTTTCATTTTAGCTGGTTTCATTGCATCATTTATAAAAGTTTTCTCACAAAGAAGACACATAGGTATCGTTTCATTTGTTGGAGAAGGAATAAATCCAAACTTTAAATAATCCAATGAATATTGTCGACACTTTTTTTTAGAAACTGAAGCTGCCATTGCAGAATTAAGATTCTATAAATAATAAAAGAAATGAAGTTACATCATATCAAGGCGAAAAAAGTAACTACAATTTTCTAATCGAGTTTAGCTTCCCCGGATATCTCTTAGGCGAACTGAAATTTCCGCCTAAATTCAATCTTTTTATATCGGATTGAAACGAATGTAAGTCTCAATCAGCGCTTAGTAGCGCTATCGGACGTCCGCTGGCCGTACAATGTTTCCTAGTCAATCCGCGATCGAGTTCCAAAACTACTGACATAGCCTGATCCGCGTTTCCATGACGACCGCCGTTGATCGTTCAAAAACAGGAAAAGCGCGGGAATCGTACGTCCAGACGATTTTATCCCGACAGGCGTATAATTATTATTATTTTTTTAACAGATAGATACACAACCAAAAACCGCAGTGCGTAGTTTATTGGATCTAAGAAAAACTAGCCCGTTACCGTCCTCGACCGAAGTGGGACTCAACGCCCGCTCTGGAGTCTGATTCAGCGAACAAAATTCGTTTCGAAAAAAAAAAAACGATTATTTTGCTTTCTATGCCAGTATTTTTATCGAATAAAATTTGCTTACCTTCTATAAACCTTTGTCTTGACCTCTTCAAGTTCGAAACTTAAAGTGGTCAAGACAAAGGTTTATAGAAATAGAAATTATACAAAATCTTCTAATTGGTTTACAACAGTTAAGTCGGTCTACCCCCTTGAGATATAGTAGTAATGAAAAATCTTTTGTCCTAA
>NW_019384665.1:267953-275210 GCF_000671375.1 Centruroides sculpturatus | reverse complement strand
AAAAAAAAAAAAAAAAAAAAAAAAAAAAAAAAAAAAAAACTTTTATCTAGTCTGATTCGAAAACCTCTGCTGAAACAGAATTGCCGCGTAAGATAACAAAACATATGTTCCTCGTGTAACTATATAATGTTATGACTCTGTCACATTTCCAGCAACTTTTATGTTTTAAATTTATTTTTATCTATTTATACTTATTAATGTTTTGCACGCGTGTATAACCTTATATATATATAATTGTACACGCGTTAATTAATTTTATTTACGTTAATAATTAGTTATCGAAATCTTCAGTGTAAACTATGTAATTTCCTGTATATACCCGGTAATACTTAGTGGCACCGGGATATGCCATATGGCATATTGATCAATAAATATCTGTATCTGTACCTCACATTGATCCCCACCGTAAAGTTTTGTTACAAGTGCAAGTGTGTGAGGAAAAAATAAAACGTTGTGATTTCTATATGAGCAAAAAAAGAAAAAAAAACAGGTTCTGACCTTTTTGCTGCATAGACCCCCAATCGACCCCTAGCTGCATCGACTCCCCCAATAATGTTACATCGACCACTTTGGTGACCCCTGCTTTAGAATGTAACCATAATTGTGTTTTCTTGTGAAACCAAAACTCAGTTTCATTTTCTAGAAAATACTTAGTAATACCGTACTATTTATTATATTAAAATACAAAATATAGTAAATTAAAATAATAAAGAAATTATAAAGATTAAAATAATTGTTCAATTCTTTGAATGTGTGTTAACAATAAAGATTTATTTTTAAATTTGCTACTTTTTGCTGCTGTTGAAATTTTTATTACTACAGTAGAGCATCAATTATCTGACTCAATTGGGGACTGGGGTTGGTTAGATAACTGAAAAAACGGATAACCGAAAAATATGAAAAATAGACAGTATTAATATTTAGTACGAGTAATATGTTATTTATTTTTACATTTTTGTATCATTTACAATGTATTAGTTATTCTTATTACTGGAAATATTATTGTTTATTAATATTTCTGAATTTTTGAACTTATTGTTCCAATTAAGAAATATTCTTTTTAACCTGAAGATGATCTATCGAATAGATCAAAAACATTTGTTATAATAAAAAATCTCTCAGCGAATATTAAGGTGTTGGTTCAGTTTTTTATACATTATTAGTATAGTATATTAGTATATCCCATGTAATTAGTATATTAGTATATCGCTATTAATCTACTTCGCGTTGAATTTTCGTAATGTTAAGCCTAACAAAAATTTTAAAAAAATTATTTTATTGCTCACAAAACAAACAACCACTCATAATTAGAAAATTAAGCCACGTTTAAATACTGGCCTCCCTTTTATGGTCGAGCCACTGTTGCCAGCTAAAAAACAGCAAAAATTTAACAAAAATAATATTAAATTAATTAATTAATTAATTAAAGTAGCCAAGACATAGCCAAATATTGTAGTGCCACATCACTAGCGGACATTTGAATTTGCCAACTAGAACACGGTCGGTTAACCAATGTATCATTCGATTGGGAGTCAGATAATCAATGCTCTACTGTACTGTTTTTGGCTTTTTGTGGCTACAAAATCTGATGTCTACTTATCACATACTTGGTTTACATGGTAGTGGTATTTCAAGCATATCTAAAGTAATGGTAACATGTCCTGATGATGGACAAATGTCTGAAAGTACATGTACTTGATTCATTTGTAAGTTTTATGCTCCAGTAAAGCATTTTTTTCTATTATATTTTTTTAATGTTATGGAATCTTTTAAATACAAATAAAAGCTAAATAAAACAGAAAATAAATATAGTCGACCCCTATAACACGGGTTCCTATAGTTCAGATTCCTATATCACGGCGAAAAAATTGTGACAGTATTCGTACAAACACACTAAAAAAACTCCTATAATTCGGTAAAATGTCATCCCCGACTCGTGTTGTGGCAGGATTAGTCGAATATAGACCAATAGTGGATATTGCACAAACCGTCGAGTTTAAACGAGCAGCAGACCTACTAAAAACCATTTATTATTTAACGTCCATAAAAATTATATTTATATTAATGATGTCTCCAAAGTTCTGTGAATTTTTCGCAAAAAAAATAATTTATCAGGAAGCACGCGAGCGCCATTTGATGACAAGTTCCGCGACAAAAACAAGCTTAAGCAATGGCGTAGTCAAACAGTGCACGCTCGGTAAATAATCCTACATTTTGTTTATAGCATAGTTTATATGGATTATTCCCAAAAAATTATATGTATTTTGGAAATGTTGAGTCAAATTAGTCTAGAATTGATTAATTTTATGGAAGAAACCTTTCAGACACCCGTAGTCTGTAAACTGCATACGTGCCGGGCTGTGATTGGCTGGACTCTTAGAAAATGGATTCATAAAAACTAGAACATATCTACCGTGTTATAGGGGGGTCGACTGTATTGAATTACTAGAAAAAAAATAGATATAGAACTAAATAGTGTTTTAAGGGAGGCAGTTTTTCAACAAATGTTTCATTTTAAATAAAACTGAACTCCACAGCATAGGTTTTTTGTTTTGGCTTCACAAGAAAACACAAATGAGATGACATACTTTTAACATTCTGTCTAAAGCAGTTTAAAACCTGTAAGTTAAATTTTGATCACAGACAGTTACATGTTTAACATCTCTAATACAGAGTTTTCAACCTCAGAACAGGTATAAGCATTTTATATTAAGAACCACTGCTATAAATTATTATTTGTCCGAAAGTAAAGATCAGACTCAAGATTTTTCAATAGCAAAATTGATAACATATTTCTCTGTAATGACCATAATATCAAGTGGTCAAAGTGGCAGTCTGTTATTGTAGGGAACCCGGGATCTAATACAGATAGGTTGAAAAAACAGGAGTGGTATGTCCAGATAAATTGGACCCCATCTCTCACTGTACAACTGTTCTATTGTGGGATGGCTAAACCCATAATGGGCTTGCTAAAAAAAGACTTATACAGTATTTAGTTTATGGGGTGATTTCTTCAGAAAGTAGCAAGATATATTTGATAACTGGCAAAATCAAAATGCATTGTGGATAAATTGAGGTTATTCAAAAATTCTTTTTGAATTTTAATACTAAAATATTGACAATATTGATTTACTATAAAATAAATCCAATATCCTAATAATAGTGCAGATTGGAGATGAAGATGAAAACTTTTAGTAAATTTCTAAAAAAGTTATTGTTTTAAGAATGACATAACAAGGTAATACAAGAGTAAATGCAGAAAAACACAGGTATTCCAATTAAGACTATCAAACAGTAAACCTGAGTTTGTTTTTAGTTTCCAAATTGTTGTATATTTAATAGAAGAGCTTAAGTTGCTCAGGTTGCTTTAGGTTAATCATAGTTAAAATGTAGTCATATATGTAGGATATTAAACAAACATTTTTGTTTGTTTAATATCCTACATACAAATCCAACAATACAAAATTATTATTGATACATTAAACTGAAATTCATTACATGAATTTAAAATAATGTTAATGCACTTACCAATATTTAGTTAGGCCCATTAATATAATAATAATTATGCCAAAGTCAAAGGCTGTGTTGAATATGTATTGAGCCATGTATTGTCTGCCTTTGGATTAATATTTTCAATTTAGAATTGCCAAATGAAGAAAATATTTATTTGATGAAAGTTAATGATACTTCTTGATTTTATAATTTACAAGATTTATCAATGTAAATAAAAATTATACGAAGTTATTTTGACTGTAAATTGGATTTGGACATAAATTTTAAAAATATCATCCAGACTATAATTATAAATGATTACATTATAAATTAATTAGGCCAGCAAAGATCCAGAATGCTTGCCACGTTATTCAAAGATGAAAGATGCCAACATCTGCCTGCTTATGGAATTCTGGAAAAAATGTAAGAATGCTTTTTTTATAATAAAGTTTCTGAATTATGTATTTCTTAATTTAAATTTTATTTTAACAATATCTCTTGCTATTACCATGCATAATAAAATTATTATATAAGAGTTATGTTAATTTACAATTTTATTGCTATAAAATATATGTCATTATATGAGTATTATTATTGATTAGACTTAAGTTAATTATAACTTATATAATATCATTATGTAAAATTATATTGTAACAAAATGTACTTCTTTATCACTGGAAACTTAATAACTTCATACCACTGAACCTCTTCAGAATCCAGTACAACATGAAAGATGTGACAAATCACAAATGTTTTCAGAATCCACCTGATTCAAGCTTCAGGTTGAAATAATTTATTTTGAGTTGGAATACACTGAGCCATACTATGTCACCCAGGCTATAACAATGTTTCATATTATGCTCACCATGCTTTGGATAGCAGTATCTCATCTGTAGAGCTTTTGCAATTGGAGTTATGGCTGGCTTTAAATATTTCAATAGACTTTAAGAGCCTGATGTGGTTCCAATTTGTAGAGCAGGGGTCCCCAACCTTTTTGTACTTAAGAGCACATTCTAGAATACTGGTCAGATGGCAGGCACCATTTAGTTTTTCATGGTGAATTTATAGTTGGACATAGTTAATAATACATACACATAATGTACAAAAAACATTTAATTCAAACGTAATTTAACATAAAAAAATTATTGTTAATATTCTTGTGTAAAATAAGTAATTATTAAACAATGCATACAAAATCTACAAAGTATAAAAATTCTTTATAAAAATATAAATCCCAAAGTCAATGTGATTTTTGGCATTGCATTTCATTGGCCATTGCTTCGTAATTAGGAGAATATGATGATATTCTTGCTCATGAGCAATCGTCAAGGTGTTCATCTGTAAGTTGTGATCTGTACTTTGATTTTATAATATTCATTGTCAAAAACAATGATTCACACAAGTATGTGGAACCAAAAAACAATTTTATTTTATATGCTGCTCTTTTCAAGAATGGAAATTTGTTTCTTTCAACTATATTCCAGAAATTCTCTTCTGATACAATGGATTTTAGGATAATGTCGTTCTGAAGATCCAAAATTCTTTTTCCAGTTCTTCTGTCCTTACTTGAACAAGCTCTGAAATGTATGTAGCTAGTTCAGTTACATTTACTTGATAAGTAAAAGGATTGACAAAAAAAGGTGACAATTGGCTCGATGATATTAAACTGTTGAAAACACTTTTCAAACTGGTCTTGAAGTAATTGAAAGTTGATAACAAATGTTGATAAGTCAATTTCACCATCGCCTATCATTTTTTTTGTATTTGGAAAATGCACAAGGGACTTCATTTTCAGATGTGATATCCACAAAACCAGTTTAGCTTTAAATGAGTTTATAGACCCTATCATTGTAGCTATATGTTTGTCCTTTCCCTGCAGCTCTTAAGTTTAAATAATTCAGTTTTTCCAATATGTCTGTGAAAAAAGCCAAATCCACTAGCCAACGAGGGTTCAAAAAATTTTGATGTTTGACATTGAGATAATTTTTTATTTCTTCAATTAAATTTACAAATCTAGCAAGAACTTTGTTTTTACTGAGCCAACATACTTCAGTATGCAGAATGAGATCAGAATCTTCAGGGTTTTCTAATAGGGCCTTGAAAAGGCAGTGTTGCAAAGGAGCTGCACAAATTAAGTTGACTATTTTTGTAATTATTTTCATGACATGTCTGAAGGGTAGTATTTTACCACACAAAACTTCCCGGTGGATAATACAGTGATATGACATCAAATTTGGAAATGATTTATCTTTTATGCAGAGGGAAATAAATCTATTGACATTACCAACCATTGCTGGTGCCCTGTCAGTGGTTATCGCGGACAGCTTCTGTTGAGGCATATCTATCGACTTTGCATATGTTATAAATATTTTATAGATATCCTCACCTGTTGTTCATCCTTTCATGGATAATATTTTTAGTAGATTTTCTTTTACAGTAAAGTCACTAAATACCATTCTCACCATAACTGTGTCTGATATGTCTGTACACTTGTCAAATTGTAGTGAGAACCACTCATATATTTCCAAATCACTCTTTAACTGAGTTTGCATGTCCTTTGAAATGGCTTGTATTCTTGTAATGGTGTTATCTGACAACTGTAAGTCTTGTATTGCTGACATGATCTCATGTTTGTTGGAAAATTCCCTAAATAAGCAATTGGCACCAGTAAGAAATGTTTCTTTTAACAACTCGCCATCCTGGAAAGGCTTTTTCTTCTTTGCGAGTATGTGAGAAATTTTTAAAGAAGCGATAATGGCATTTTTAGATCTTAATACAGGCCTAGTGAAAACTGAGTGTTGAGTAGACAGATTTGAGTTTAGCTGATCTATTTTCTTCTTTCTTATTTCAGATTTAAGTGGATAGTCCGTATTAAAAGTAGTATGAAAAGTGTCAGGAAATGACGTTCAACGTTATGTTTTTTTGGCACCGCGACTCTATTTTCACACAACAAACAAATACATTTGTCTTTTAAATTGACAAAGCATATGAATCCTCCCATTCAGTATTAAAATTATAGGTCTGTTATCTTTAACTTGATCCACTCATTTTGGGGTAAAAATAAGGAAGTATTTAAAAACAATGAAGGAGGAAACACAGTATACAAAAAAATATGAGCATATAATTATGAATAAATAATGAAGTAGATACGTCAAATGAACGTTCATCTCACAACACAAACCACACTACTGTCTGGCTATCACCAGACAAATGTCTTTGTTGTCACGGCAACATTAAAAATGGAACAGTTCATTTCATTTTAGGTATGGGAAATTAGGTTGGTGAAGATTTGGCATGAGAAGAAAAAGAGATCAGTCACATTTTGCTTTGTGCTTTTATCTGTATTGGATACCATTTCTACTTTTGTGTGGATAATCATTAAAAATAAGAAAACGTTTACATAGCATTTTGTTGAAAACTGAAATATTTTTATTGTGGTCGCACAGTGGCGAGCACACGTAAAACAATTGGCAGGTGCTTTGGTGCCTGTGGGCATAGGGTTGGGGACACCTGTTGTAGAGGATCTGATTAGCTGAACCCAATTTAACTAGCATTTATAAAGTCAAAGGAACCATACCCCTACTCAGGACACTTCGAGAGATATAAGCCCCTGAAATAATAAATTCCTATTACAAATATACTGAATTATTTATATTGTTATATTGACCAAATAATAATTTATTGGCCAAATAAATAATAAAAATTTATATTGTTAATTTAAATAAGAATTAAAATTGTTAATTTGAATGTTTGAAATATGACACA
>NW_019384665.1:265093-267308 GCF_000671375.1 Centruroides sculpturatus | reverse complement strand
GACCCTTCGAGAGATATAAGCCCCTGAAATAATAAATTCCTATTACAAATATACTGAATTATTTATATTGTTATATTGACCAAATAATAATTTATTGGCCAAATAAATAATAAAAATTTATATTGTTAATTTAAATAAGAATTAAAATTGTTAATTTGAATGTTTGAAATATGACACACGATAGGGGTGCCTCTAGTGTCCGTTATCAAAAGGTTACGGGACAGACGGATACCCGTTGAATGGGTTATATATATAGATACCAGGGATGGTGAATCTATAGCATGCAATCCAAAACTGGCACTTAAGGAGAACATCTGACCTGTAATATGTCATACAATTTCAATTTATCATCTGTCTTTTTCAATTAGCTTTTTTACATTTATTTTTAAAGTGTATTTGTTTTTTTCTTTAAATATTATTATTTGAAGTATAAAACTTTGGCAGGCATAAACATCTTTAAAGCTAATATAATGGCACTCAGGCTCAAAAAAGTTTGCTATTCCTGATATATGCTATTAGACAGCAAAGAATCTGCACTGATATAGAGAAGCAGGCAGTCACACATCTGGATCCGTAATATCTGATATATAGTGATTAGGAATCAAACCATCAGCCTTTGTTTTTTTAATCATCTTTGAATGGTCAAATGTATGTGGATTTTCTGTTAATACACTTCCTGCATGTCTGAAAGATATACTATCAGCAGCTGGAAAAATGATATGGTCTAGCATAATGGTTTTTCATCACATTTTACCAAGTTACGCAATAAATTCTAGATCATAACTTTTGTCAAGTATGGATTAAAAGAGGTGGTCTGGTTTTTGGTTGCCATGATCACCCAATTTGTGTGATACAGATGGTTTGATGTACAATGTATATCATATAACAGTGTAGTTACAGTCCTATTGTCACAGAGGACCTATGGATAGATAATGTGAGAATAATTAACCTATATAACAATAACTAGAGACACAAAATACCTTATGTACTTTTCCAGCAACTAATACAACTAATGTTTAATACAACTAATGTTTTTGGTTTGATTAATAAGCCTTTATCGGGTTTTTGAACAGTTAATTAAACTGAAAATGTTAGTTGTATTAAAGTTTAAGTTGTATTTTATGTTTCTAGTTACTGTTTAGTTTCTGCTTATACCAGTACCTATATGACAGATCCAAATTATTGGGTTGGCAACTAAGTGATTGCAGATTTTGTCAATACATGGCCTTAGCACATGTTTTTGCTTTGTCATCATGTTCAAAGCACCTAACCTATATTGTTTTCTTGTTGTTTGGACTTCCACCTTTAATTTAGTAAAAAAAATTGTATTGATTAGTTGTCTAGTTTCGTTTTTATCCCAATTTAAAAATGGAAGAACAAGACACACATTTCAGACATATTTTATTGTATTATTGATATTTCCGAAAAGGCAAGAACGCATCACAAGCACACAAGAAATTATGTGCCATATATGGGAATGAAGCCTTGAAAGAAAGGCAGTGTCAAAATTGGTTTGCCAAATTTCATTCTGGTGATTTTTCACTGAAAAATGCTCGACAATCTGGCCATCCAGTTGAAGTTGATGAGACCCATATCAAGGCCATTATCAATTCAGATCGTTATAGCACAACATGTGAGATTGCACAGAAGCTCAATGTATCGCATACATGCATTCAAAAAAATTAAAACAGTTTGGCTATGTCAAGAAACTGGATTTATGGGTCCCTCATCAGCTTAAGGAAATTCATTTGATGCAATGCATTAGCATCTGCAATTGGCTTCTGAAACGCAACAAAATTGATCCATTTCTAAAACGACTGATTACTGGCAACGAAAAGTGGATAGTTTATAACAACGTTAATCAGAAAAGATTGTGGGTGATGCAAGATGAACCAGCCCAGATGACACCAAAAACTGAGATTCACCAAAAAAAGATTATGCTGTCAGTTTGGTGGGATTATAAAGGAATTCTGTACTTTGAACTTTTACCAAGAAACCAAACGATTAATTCAAATGTGTACGTTCAACAACTCGCCAAACTAAGCGATGCAGTTCAAGAAAAGCGGCCAGAATTGGCAAATCGTAAGGGTGTTGTTTTCCAGCATGATAATGCAAAGCCCCACACATCTTTGGTCACTTGCCAAAAATTATTGGAGCTAGGTTGGGATGTGTTGTCACATCCACCATATAGCCCTGACCTTGCGCCTTCAGATTA